>NW_016804595.1:4622226-4671384 GCF_001698545.2 Rhinopithecus bieti
GATTTATGAGGACTTCACTCTGGATTGCTTTGGTGGCTTACATTTCCTTTTGTTCTTGCCTTTTCAGAGATGTACATGATTGGATATTGGCATTTTATTTGCTTTAATCTTTTGAAAACCCAAGAGGGAAAGCCATACATCGTTGTCTTTTATTAGGTTAATCAAGTTAAAAATTTTCATTGTGTTTAAACTTTTAAAAGTTGAAATTCTACTATAGCTACACATTTTCCTAAGTGGATGGTATATTTTGTTTAGGCTTAAAACACATGTTTATAAAATCTATCTCTTTAAATTACACACAAACACGTACACAAAACTTTTGTGTCTTGTATCACAATAGCAAAATAATAGCGATAATTAACAGTTACGGAATGCTTTCCATATGCCAGGCACCGTTCTATGTACATTACATTTATTTGCATGGTTAATTCTCACAACAGCCCAAATATATTATGTTATCCCAATTGAAAGATACAAAGTTGTGGCACAGAGGGATTAACTAACCAGGCAAGTAAAGAGCTAAGATTTAAACCAAGGTGGTTTGACTTCAGAGTCTGAGCTACTAAGAATTGCTGCACTATCTTTGATTAAAAGATACCAATAATGGCATTCAGATAACAATTGTGCAGACATGTTTCTTAACCATCACAACTACTCTTGACCAAAAAACATCAAATCATTAAAAATGTGATACAGTGGCAGAAATAGTGAGTGAGAAACAACAGAGCTGAAGCTATCTGAAGGCATGGGCTACTCCTGCTTATTTTATCTCATGTTCATTGGTAAAGCATCTAAGACAAAGTAAGCCAGTATCCAAGAAATATTTGTTGTATGAGTGATTAATAAAGAAAGAGGCTTATATGAGCATTGGTATTTCTGCATATCTTGGCTGGAAGTGCAAACTTCACACACTAGTCCAGATTCAGCACACATTTTCAGTGGATTCACACTCTCACCTTCAACTACACTGTCTAACACTCTCACATAATCCCTTGATCCCTGGCCACCTGTGTTCCATTTACAACTGCCTATATTCATATTCATTAAAGCCTTTTATGCTACAGTCCTTTAATAAACTCCTCTAATGAAAAAATCCACTGTAATTTCATTTAATATAGGTAATTTTAACACAGGTTTTTGATAGAAAATACCATAATTCAGGATAGTAATTCTAATGGTAGGAAGATCAGGCACTAACACTATAAACCAGAAATCCAAACCAAGAAGCCAATACCCTGGGATGTCCTGAGTTCCTCCTTCTCTCTCAACTCCCCAGAAGCATCCAAAACCCATCTACATGTTATCATTATTACTGCCATACCCACTCCAACCTTTCTCCTGGATTATTCTGATGGTCTCCTAACTAGTCTTTCTTCTTGAGCTCCTGACCTTTCAATCTATTCCATACCTTCCAACCAAAATTATCTTGAAATATCAATTGGATCATGTCTTTCCACAAATGACTTCCTGTTGTGCTTTGAATATTAAAAAAAAAAAAATCTTTATTTTTAAATGTTAAATCTAAAAGGCCTGGCCTGATCTGGTCACAGTCAACCTCACTTTCTGGCATGCTCTCACCAGGCTCCATCTGTGCTGAAAGCTTCATTCTATTTCAAAGCCCTTACATGGCCTGTTGCCACTGTTAGAGCAATCCTCTTTCCATTCCTTGCTTAGTCATTTCCTTCTTTCCTTAGGTATCAGCTTAAATGCCACTTCCAAATGAATACCTCTTTCTAAATGGGAGTGCCTTTTGATATTGTTTGGTTTCCTGAAGTTTTCATCCCTGTCATTTTTTCATAATAATAGAGTGGTTTTGAGCTCAAGATTTATGTCCAGACTTACTGAGTTTAAATTTTGAGTGCATCGCTTGCTAGACTGCATGGTGTTAGGAAAGCTGTAATCCTTGTTAGGTTCTAGTTTCCTTATTTATAAAATCAGATACAACATCATGCACCTAAAGGGATGGTTGTGAGGACTAAGTGAGTTAATACAACTAGGCACTCAGAATAGGGCTTTGTACATCAAATACTCAATGAATGCAACTGTCAATACTAAGTGAAATCATATTTATTTGAGTAATCTTTTGATTATATTTTGCTTTCCTGATAAACATGCAAACTTAAGATGAGCAGGAGCCCTGGCTATATTGTTACCCAACCACAAACTTGGTGCCTCAACAGTACTTTCCTTAGAAAAACTCATTACATATTTATTGAATTAATCAGCTAAATAAATGTGTGAATCTACAAATACACAGAATAAATAATTTTAAAATAAAATACTACAGATCAGCGATTTTGGGGAGGGTGGATCTTTGATATCCACAAAATCATATAATATGTGGCAGTCTGCTTCACTTCTTTGGAAGGTTCCCTGGATCTAAAGAAAATTTTGATATCGTGTTCACTCAACTGTTTCTCAATTCAAAGATATTTGAGAAATGACTGTAAAACACTCAGAGAAATTTGTGGTGGGTCATCTCATCTTCTTTCATTACTGGCAAATTGGGTCGTTAGTGAGTACAAAAACTTTGATGACTTTCAGAAAAAAAATTCTAATATAATGTTTCTAAGTTTTAAAGAAATCTTTTTACCATTATCAAAGCTACAACACAGTTCCTTGGGGCTAGACTTTATTCCAAGAAAATCTCAAAACTCAGCTTCCCACATGATTTATCTTCTAATCTTCTAACTTTGGTTCTGACTTCTTTGCATTGCTGTTGTGTAGATGTCACCTTATGATGCATAATCAATAAGGATGTCTTGCTGATGCTTTTGAGAAAACTACTGCTATTCCAATCCTCAAAATGGAAAGTATAAGATGCCAGATACCTAGAGTTCCTAACTTTTAAAAAACAGAAATAACACTTCTTTGAGGTATGACTGGCATACGGAAAGCTGTACATATTTAAGGTATACAACTTCATTTGTCTGAAGATAACTTTACACTTGTGAAACAACCATCACCTCACATATAGAAATAATAATAATAAAGAGGGTTTATAATTTGAAGTTTAAATGTAGCTATGGAGATAAAAACATGAAAAGAAAGTGTTATACTAAAGCCTACTGAGTTGCTTTGTTCTGCTTTTTTAAGAATATTAATTTGGTCCTTTTAAACATTTTATTTATGTATTCATTTATATTAATTGATAAAAATTACATATATTTATCAAGTACAACATGTTTCAAAATATGTACACACTCTGGAATGTCTAATATATAATAGCATAATTGCTATATACATTTCATTTCTTCACATACTTACCTTTTTTGTGTGTGTGTGTGGTGAAAGCATTTAAAATCTATTACCTTAGCAATTTCCAGATATAATTATTGGATTATATCTGGAATTATATTCTAGGTGACTGTGTTATTGACTATAGTCATCACGTTTTATATTCAATCTCTGCAACTAATTCTTCCTACCTAACTGAAATCTAGTATACCTTGACCAACATCTCCTCAAGTCTGCCCTGCACTCACCACACCTGCTCTCTACTTCTGAGTTCCATTTTTTTAGATTTAACATATAAGTGAAATCATGATATATTGGTATTTCTGTGCCTGGCTTATTTTACTTAACACGATGTCCCCCAGGCTCATCAATGTTGTTGCATATGACAGAATTTCCTTCTTTTAAGAGACTGGGAAGTATTCTGTTGTGTATATTTTCATTTTCTGTATTCATTCATCTGATGAGAAACAATTAAGTTGATTCCATATCTTGGCCATTGTGAATAATACTGCAATAAACATGAGATGCAGGCATCTCTTCAACATATTGATTTTATTTCCTTGGGATATATACCCAGTAGTGGGATAGCTGCATCGTATGGTAATTCTATTTTTAATTTATTGATAAACCATCATACTGTATTCCATAATGGCTGTGCTAATTTATATTTCCAACTATAGTATACAGGGATTACCTTTCTCTACATCCTCTTCAACACTTGCTACTTGTCATCTTTTTATCATAACAATTTTAACAGGTGTGAGGTGTTAGCTCATTGTGGCTTTAATTTGCTTTTATTTGATTATTAGTGATTGTGAGCATTTTTTTCTATAACTGTTCACTATTTATATGCCTTACTTTGAGAAATGTCTGTTCAGATCCTTTGCCCATTTTAAAATCAGGTGATTTGCTGTCCTGCTATTGAGTTTTGTGAATTATTTATGCATTTTTGACATTAACCCCTTGTCAGATATGTGGTTTGTAAATATTTTCTCCCATTTCATAGGTTGTCTCTTTACTCTGTTCATTGTTTCCTTGGCTGCGCAGAAGGTTTTCAGTTTTATATAACACCATTAGTCTATTTTCCCTTTTGTTACTTATACTTTAGGGGATGAGATCTTAAAAATCATTGCCCAGATTAGTGTCATGGAACTTTTCCATGTCTTCTTCAAGTAGTTATGAAGTTTCACAACTTATATGAAAGTCTTTAATCCAATTTAAGCTGATTTTTGTATATAGTGTGAGATAAGGGTCTAAATTCATTCTTGCAGGCAGAAGACAAGCAGGAATAAGTGAGTACCCTGGAAAAATTCATGTTTCACAAACTCTGCTATGCCAGATACACTAGAGTGTCTTTTCCTGAAAAAGTTAATTGGAGGTTGGTAACCAGAAGGTTCTAAAGGGCAGCTCCTTTTAACTTCTTCCTCTGAGAAAGGGCAATGATAGCAACAATCCAACCCCATACTGTGGTGTCCTCATAGAAGCCATTCCAACTGGCAGTGCAAAATTTCTTATCACACCCCTACTACTACGGCTTGAGACCTTTTATAGAATGCAAACAGACAAGCAGGGGAGGTGGAAAATGAAACACACAAACAAACATAAAAGACGTAGTAAGGAAAAAGGGATATGGGAATGGGTGAAATGTCTCCAAGAAGAAAAGGGGCATCTGGCTGCTGGAACTGATGACCCACACTTAGAGGGTTAAAGCTACACTGGCTGAATCAACTCCTGGGCTAGCTTCATATCTCTGTAGATGTACCATATTATATTCAGAGTATTTTCCCAAACTGTGTTCCTTTACCTATAATCCTAAAATAGTTTGGCCTAAGTACTATTACTAAGTACTAACTACTAGGTTGGAGAATTTTGAAAGAAAAATCTACAGCAGAGAATAGGAAATAGAATAGAGACTAGAGAGAAATAGCCTCTCTTAAGTGAAAGCTTATGATTCAATCAATCAACTATAAAATAATTTTAGTCTAAATGGACCCATAACACATTCTGATCTCAAATCATGTTTGAACAGATCAAGAAGTAGAGATTCAGAGAGGTAGAGTGACTTACTGACAACAAGCTGAAATGGCAGCAGAACTTTGGCTTCCAGATCCTACACAGTGAGTGTTTTCTGACTTGTTTGACCCTCAGAGGACACTGTTGCCAATTCTTGTGCATAGCTGTTAGATTTATATTCTGCACTTTCCTGGAATTGCTGATTCTTGATCCTATATGCTGTCCTTTATAAAAAATGGATCTGTAAACTTATATCAGTCTCTTTCAATGACACTGTTCAGTCACTTGAACACTGGAGCATTACTGAAGCCCTAAAAAGGATTGGGCAGGTTTTGGAAAAAAGCTCATGAAACCTAACTATTAACACGATGGCCTTTCCTGAACCTGTTCTGTATTCACTGGACTGTGCCTGACTTGCATGTCTGTGGCCTTGTCAAATATTTGCTTTAAATTTCACTTCTTGCAAAATAATCTGTTAATGAAAGAGTCATAACCAAATTCTTGATTCATTTTTGTACAGGTCATCTTTTAGACCTTTTACATGATTTTTATTAACATGGAATATTGCTTAGGAATCTTGAGGAGGTTTTAATTTACTTTCCTAAGACTTTTGATATCATTTTTCATTTTGCCAGATACTTTTATAAGATAATATCATGATTACAGATGTAATTCTATAGTCATCAGTCTATGTATTGTGTTTGCAGCAATATGATTGAAATTGATACAAAATTAGGGCAATTTTGGTCATTCTAAATGGATTGTCATATATTTAAAATAATTTGCAAGGGGTTAGTGAACTACATTAATTATGAATATTGATATGCGTTTAGATTATTTTGAAGATATTTAATAAAAGGTATTCATTCAGAGTTAAATAATAGGAAGAATTTCATATTAAAACATAATTATAGAAAGTTGTTTCTCTCTATGGCAGATATATTTTTATTATTTTTAAAACACAGGAATTGAAAAGAAATTCAAATTTTAACCAAAGCCACGGTGAGATGTCTTTGAATGAAGGATAACAAAACATGTATTCTCTGATGTAAAGTATGCAGTTATTTGGTAGAGTGATAAAACTGGAGAACAGCTAAAAATAATGATTTTAAATATTCCCACTTTCCCCGTCCTGAGATAATAACAGAAAGAACCTCACAGCTAAACATACTATAGCCTATTTTTGGTATTTTTTGCTTGTATGTATATGTTTTTCTAATGTACCCAATTCTTTGCCCAGTACTTGTGCTTCATTTTAAATCAGTGTACTCATACCCTATTGTATTGCTGTTACTGATTCCAAAGGCTGAAAAAAAAATTTCACAAGTCATATAACCTAAGCAAGATAGATGAGCCAAACCAGTTTTTTAGCCAAGTTTTGTACCACCATGTTCCTGTGAACTCCATCCCGATATCTGTATGGGCACATCTTTGACAAAACCTGTCTGGTTTTGCACTGTGTTTCTTTCATGGGACGATCACAGTATTTTTTCACAATTTGGCACAAATCACACTCTTAATTCAAGCCTTCTAAGTTTTCCTACCCCAAGCAATAGGAACGTTGCTCATTCCCTCCTTTATGCCACCAAACAATTAGATACATGCCTCTATTATTATATTTATCTTATTTCATAGCAATTATTTTGTATACAAATTTACCTGTTAATCAAAACCATAGCTTAATACGGTCCTCTCCTAGATGCCCATCTTAGAGCCAAGGTTAAATATTTCTTTTCTGAATGAAATAATCTTGTTTATATTTTATTAACAACCATAATAAAAAATCTAACATGAAATGCAATCAAACTTTATCATGAAAGTTTGACATTCACTCATTCAGCATCTGCTATGTGGCAAGCATGTCTAGCTCTTCCTTAGTTTTGCAGAGACAGCATAGGAGAAACTGCGTGTGTAACACATAGTAGATGCTCATTAGATATTAATGTATTTCCTTTTCTCCTTTCTTTCCTTCATTGTAGCTATGTCTCACATGGGGTCAAATAACAGACTCGTTATTAAGTACTCTTACTCTGTAAATACATGAGGATTTATTAAGCTTTTGGTTTCCTGCTTCTATAAATCAAAACTTTTTTTTTTGAAATTCAAAAATTTCAAAACAATTTTTTTTTGCAAAAAATGTAAAATTTGGCCGGGCGTGGTGGCTCAAGCCTGGAATCCCAGCACTTTGGGAGGCCGAGACGGGTGGATCACGAGGTCAGGAGATCGAGACCATCCTGGCTAACACTGTGAAACCCCGTCTCTACTAAAAAAAAAAAAAACAAAAAATACAAAAAATGTAAAATTTTACAATTTAAAACACATTTTGTACCCAGTAAGTAATTTTATTTCCATTGCATGCATACAATAAATTAACAATATTTTCAGTGTAGACCAGGTTTTAAAATGTTTATTTATTTTTATTTTTATTTATTTATTTTATTTGAGACAAGAGTCTCGCTCTGTCGCCCAGGCTGGAGTGCAGTGGCCCGATCTCGGCTCACTGCAAGCTCCGTCTCTCGGGTTTATGCCATTCTCCTGCCTCGGCCTCCTGAGTAGCTAGGACTACAGGCGCCCACTACCACGCCCAGCTAATTTTTTTCTATTTTTTGTAGAGACGGGGTTTCACTGTGTTAGCCAGGATGGGCTCAATCTCCTGACTTCGTGATCCGCCTGTCTCAGCCTCCCAAAGTGCTGAGATTACAGGCGTGAGCCAATGCGCCCGTCACCCGGCCTGCTGAAGTGCAGTGGCGCCATCTGAGCTTACTGCAACCTCTGCCTCCCAGGTTCAAGTGATTCTCTGCAACCTCCGCCTTCCAGGTTCAGGTGATTCTCCTGCCTCAGCCTCCCAAGTAGCTGGGACCGCATGCACACACTACCATGCCAGGCTAAATTTTGTATTTTTAGTAGAGACAGGGTTTCACCATCTTGGCCAGGCTGGTCTTCAACTCCTGACCTCAAAGAGTGATCTGTCCACCTCAACCTCCCAAAGTGCTGGGATTAAAGGCATGAGACACTGCACCTGGACCTTCTTTTTCTTTTTTAACCTTTTATTTTTAGGTTTAGGGGTACATGTGCAGCTTTGTTATACAGGTAAATTGCATGTTGCACGGGTTGGATGTACAGATTATTTCATCACCCAGGGAATATGCCTAATACGTGATGGTAATTTTTTGATCCTCTTCCTCCTCTCAATGAGAACATGTGGTATTTGGTTTCCTGTTCCTGTATTAGTTTGCTTAGGATAATAGCTTCTAGCTCTGTCCGTGTTGCTGCAAAGAACATGATCTCATTTTTTTTTATGGTGGCATAGTATTCCGTGTTGTATATGTACCACTTTGTTTATCCAATCTGAATTGAGCATTTAGGTTTATTACACGTCTTTGCTATTTGTGAATAGAGGAGCACCACCTTTCTACCATCTCTTTTTTTCCTACCTTGACCCTTTTCACTAAAGAATTAGAGATTTATAGTCAAAGCACAGTGCTTAGTAAACAGTAGTTGACAGCTGTATTTATCAGTTAACATTATAACAAAAAATAGATGTACTTTGCAAGGTAATCTTTAGTTGTCATTAAATTTCTGCTTTTATAATAATAACATTTCGTACAATTACTCATAGAAAAAGATGTGTATTTGATTTCCATTTGAGACATTCATTTGAATCTATTATACTCATATATCTTTGGAAACATATGATGTCATGTCTCTCTCATAATTGATGTTCACATGGGCCAGTCATTATTTTTGTTTTAGTCATTTTGGAGTGGAGAATAACTCCTTTATCTTTGAAGTTCTCCCTAAAAATCCTTACAGTAAAATTGCCAGTTTCAACTTGTCACATATTCAAAGTCAGAGATCCTAAAAATAATCTACAGATATGGAAAAAATTCATCCACATATTTATTTGTATATCTTGTATGTGTGCAGGTATGTGAGTCTAGACATATATATTTCCTCACCATTCCTCAAATTCTATTATGACTACTCAATTGCACCATTATTGGTTAGGTTTGTACTGAAAGTCATAACTACAGTCCAGACTAGATCAAGATGAGTAGTGTGTGGCTGCATGAAGATTTATTTATATATAACATATATGATGTGTGTGTGTGTGTGTGTGTGTTTAAAAGAGAGAGAGAAAATCAATAACCAAACATTCTAGCAGTATACATTGGATAGTTTTAAAATAGCTTTATTTTCTTTCTTTCTGTCCAGATATGGGGCAGAAATTGGGGAAATTAATCTGGCCCTAAGGTCTTGTAATTGGATATCACACATAAATATCCTCAAGCCTTACATCTTCTTTATATAATTGATGAAGAAATTCTAAGTACAATGTAAGTCTTTGTGCTAAATGTAATATAATGCAAATGCTTGACCAGATGATTTTGTAAGGGCAATATTCATTTTTTAAAATTAAACAACTGACATTTCATATGCCCAAAGGCTCTGGTACTGTACATATTATTGATTAAAGTGACATTTTAAAGTTACTATAGTGCAAAAGAGCTCATTAAAATAGAAAACTAATTTTTATGGCTTTTAATAGCTCACAATTAGCCAGAACACTAACAGCATAAATGTTTGACTGAAGCACCAGGTGGAAAATTTGTATCAATATTCAAATGTCCTCAAGTAAGATTTCATTTCATAGAGTACAATCTTGGGACCATTTTCAAACTACATAGATCTATAAATGGCAAGCAAAACACCTGCATTAATCCTTGACTATAATTTTATTTATTTTTTAGCAATGAATAGTCAACTTCTACACCTAGTCCTATATTTTACCACTTTCTAGAGACAGTAACAAGCCTCTAAATGCAGGTTTACATCCAATGGACACCTTTGTCCAATAAATTGAGCTTATTGGAATATCCATTTCCGGTCTTGTTTCCTTGGCTTAAATTACACCAGAATAGGAATCATTTCTGGTAATAGGAGTATTTAAACACCCATGTCCTACTGAAGATTCAATTTTGATACGGTGTAATTTATGCTGAATATAAGAAAAAGATGCCTTTAAAAGATCTTTCATTTCAAATTCTATGTCACATCTGTAGTAGGTATGCAACTTAAAGGGGATGAGTGGTTACTCTACTTTTATGGTACTTTTCAAGATAGTTACATCACTGACCATATTCAGACAGAGGAGATAGTAAAAACGCACCTGGACAAATGAAATTTGATTAAAATAAACATTATAACTGAGAAACAAACTATGTGTGGAAGTCAGTAAATTACATAGAATAGAAAACACTGATTTATTCATACCCAGATAACATGTCAGCTCCTATTTATGGCTGAGCACAGCGTTTACATAGGTAAGAAATAGGCATGATATTGCAGTGGAGAGGGAGGCATTCTTGATATTGTTGAATATAGTTCTCCCATTTATAGCTTCACTTTAAGCTAATGATTTAGGCGTAAGTGTAGGGTTTCATTTTCAGTATACTTAAGATTGACTTCATGTTAATTTTCAGTGTTATACTTAAGTTTCAACTAAACAGTCATGCCAAGTGAAATTCCTTGGTCATTCTTAAAATGTCAAAGGCAGAAATTATGAGAAACAGAGGCTTACCATAAATACTATGCCAGAAACTGAACTGTAATATGTCTTCTGAAAAAAGAGAGAGAAAGACTATTGGTCATAAGAGTCAGCTGTCCTCACTACTCATTTGAGTGAACATATGTAGGTAATTTGTCCTCTCTTTCTCTCTCAGCTCTGTCTTATACAACAATGTGCTTGCTCCATCTATCACATTAATCTCTGTAAGCTCTATGCACATGGATACTCAAAAAATCAATGCAGGCTTAAGCTCAATAACTGTATGAAAAAGGCCTGACAATTAAGGTGATTTTGTTTATTTTTATTCAGTTGTTTTAATGGAAATGTACAATTCAATATTTTGATGCCAATTTTATTTCATTTCTTATTTCCTGAAACAGGGATATACACTAACATAGTTTCATTACAGTAAGATATAACGATTGTACCCAAATCACAATTGAAAAGCTTCTAAGTTATGAGCAAAGACTCTGTGAATGGGAAAGAGGAGAAATGTGTCAGCTGCATAAAACACAGACAAAAGTAAATAGTGTGAAACCTTCCAAAAGTTTACTTAACTTTGAAAAGTTCTAAAATTTCACACCAAAATCTCATCCCTTCAAACAGTTGTATGCACACTCCTCTATTTACTCATATAATAAAAATGGAAACTTCACATATAGAGTTGCTGCAGGCTACAGTAAACACTGTAAGGCAGAAATACATTACCTCTGGCAGGGTGTATCACAATGACCCCATTAAACTCCTTTAAGGATTCTCCTTATGATCTCAGTTCATTAGTCCTTTAAATAGCATTTGTCATGACAAAAGAGAACACTTAGAAGGAAAGCCTTAAATCCTTCTCAGTCAAAGGCTCACTGAGCCAAGAACAAGCCCAGAAGTTATCAAAACAAAGCTTCACAAGTTTGGAATAAATTAGCTTGCTTGGGCACAAACTGAATAATGTGTCTGTGTTTTTTCAGAGCCTAAACATAATCTGTTTGCCTCAGGCTTTTTCTAAACCTAAAATCTCATGCTGTCAATGTTATCTCTAAGCACACTCCTTTAAATGGAGGAATGTCACTGCTTCAGGTGACATGGTTCCTGCTAAGGGAAATTGCCCGAGGAAGAATGCAGGTGTATCTGCCATTCAAAAGCCTAAAACCTGTGTTCCTCATTTAAAAATAAACTCGTTTAAACAACAGAACTAGTTATTACATTAATTTATTGTCAACACAACTAAGTGCAGGCAGGCAGATATAATAACCTATGTGTAAACTACTAAGCAAGCTGAATAGAAAGGAATCTACTGTGAGTGACTTTCAAGGGACTAACACGGGTACTCACTAAAGCCATATTTCAGATTCCATTGTGTAGTTTCATTATTACTATATGGATAGCTGTGCACATAACTTCCTATAATATGTCATCTGTCTGTCGTTTTCCCCTTAGCTCATTTTGATTCATTAATGTGTTGAGGGGATGTACTGCATGGCAGCCTCCTGATCCTCATCTGCCAGTGTTGGTGTTCATGATCTTGCAAAATCCCTTTCCCTTGATCTTGATGAGCATGTGATTGACATCTAACTGACAGACTATGGTAAAGATGGCAGGATGTCATCACTTCCATGATTATGTAAGACTGTCTTGTAATACAGTTGCTCTAGTCTCCTCTAGTCTTTTTCATCCAGATGAAGTAAGTGGCCATATTAGGGAAGTTCACATCTCAAGGAACTCCAAGTAAAATGTTTAGGAACTGTGGGTAGCTCTTAGGAGCTGAAGGGAATCAACAGAAATTTAGGACTACCCCCAGCTACAGCCATCAAGAAACCAGGACTTTTTGTGCTTGAACTGCAAAATAATGAACCTGACAAAGAGCTGACTGATCTTGGAAGTGGATCTTACCCATTTTAGCCTCCAGGTAAAAAACAAACAACCACATTAAAAATTGAACAAAAGACACGAACAGACACTTCTCAAAATAAGATATACATGCAGCCAAAAAACATGAAAAAAGCTCAACATCGCAAATGAAAACCACAATGGGATACCATCTCACACCATTCAGAATGTCTACTATCAAAAAGTTAAACAACAACAGATGCTGGTAAGGTGGTGAAGAAGAAGGAACACTTTTACACTGTTAGTGGCAGTGCAAATTAGTTCAACTATTGTGGAACACAGTGTGGCAACTCCTTAAAGACCTAGAGGCAGAAATACCATTTGACACAGCAATCCCATTACTGGGTATATATCCAAGGGAATATAAATCATTCTATTATAAAGATACATGCATGTGGATGTTCACCACAGCACTATTCACAATAGCAAAGACATGAAGTCAACCTAAATGACCATCAATGATAGACTAGATAAAAAAATGTGGTAAGCCGGGCGCGGGGGCTCATGCCTGTAATCCTAGCACTTTGGGAGGCTGAGGCAGGTGGATCCTGAGGTAAGGAGATCGAGACCATCCTGGCTAACCTGGCGAAACCCCGTCTCTACTAAAAATACAAAAAATTAGCTGGGCGTGGTGTCGGATGCCTGTAATCCCAGCTACTCAGGAGGCTGAGGCAGGAGAATAGTGTGAACCCAGGAGGCAGAGCTTACAGTGAGCTGAGAGTGGGCCACTGCACTCCAGCCTGGGTGAGACAGCAACACTCCATCTCAAAAAAAAAAAAAAGTGGTACATATATACTATGAAATACTATGCAGCCATGAAAAGGAATGAGATCATGTCCCTTGCAGGGACATATATGGAATTGGAAGCCGTTATCCTCAGCAAATTAATGCAGAAACAGAAAATCAAATGCCACATGTTCTCACTTACAAGTGGGAGCTGAAGGATGAGAACACATGGACACATGAGAGGGAATAACACACACTCGGGCCTGTTGGAGGGTGTGGGGTAGGAGGAGGGAGAGCATTAGGAAAAATAGCTAATGGATGCTGAGCTTAATACCTAGATGATGAGATGAACTGCACAGCAAACCACCATGGTACACATTACCTATGTAACAAACTTGCACATCTGCACATGTACCCCTGAAGTTAAAATAAAAGTTGGAAATTAAACAAACAAACAAACAACAACAACAACAACAAAAACAAAAGACATTGCGCAGCCCACACTTTGATTACAGCCTTGGGTGACCTATGAGCAAAAGACACAGCTAAGATGTACCCAGATTCTTGACCCATAAAAATTGTGAGATAAAAATGCATATTGTTTCAAGCTGCTACACTCGTGGCAATGTCTTATGTAGTAAAAGAAAATGAATGCAATGTATATAAGATAAGATAGTATCATTTCTGACTATCAGTTACCTACTTCCATTTCCCTGGGTAAGGCTTTCTTCATTTCTTATTAGGAAAATTTGTTGTAGTCATTTTCTGGAAAACTTTACTTTCCATTCATGAATAGTTTCTAGAATAGTTTTCAAAGTTGTTTCTAGGGGAGACCTTTATCAAAACAATAAAAGACATACTTTGTCTTTGGAATTTCTGTCTTTTACTTACTCTCTTCTTTCTATCCTCTTCTATTCCCACTTAATCAGGTGAATTCCCCAGTCCTTTAATCTATTGTTTCTTCTCCTCTCCTCCTGACAATGAATCTTTCAGATCCCTCACAACCCTTCTCATTCTAACAACTCACTCTTAAAATTAATAGATCATAATAGCTTAATTCCATTTGTATTTATACAGAGACTTACACAAACACACTGCCATTCCATGGTTATTAAGTGCACCATTATTGTAAATAATTGTTGAAGAGAAATTTCAGTATATAGAACAGGTAAAGCAAGGTTGATGGTAGATGGTGTTGTAGAAGGAGATGGAGAATGTGGGTAGGGGTTGACAGAAAACCGAGTACAATTCCAGCTCAACATCTGCTACACCCCTTAACACATGCAATGTCAGCCCAGCAGCATCAATGTGCAACCACAAGGTTTTGGTTAAGACAGTTTGAAAATCACGGCTTTAAACCAAAATAATTCTTCTCTGATGGGAATATATCTCAATAGTTCTCAAAAGAGATTGGTTTACAGTCTTAATGGAATCATGCCATTTTGCCAAAGTTTAAACTATATGATGTCAATTTACCCTCAAATTCTTAATATTCTCAAATCACATATAAACCTACTGTACCAATTTCACAAACTTTATTTTCCTGCTAGCTCACCCTTGGGTAAAGTTGATTGGTTGAAACAAAAGTATTCATAGAATGTAGACTTTTTCATTTTTCCAACATCACAGTGAATGCACTTGGGGCCATCACTGATCCTTACTGTATTGGATCAATAATTGACTTTTTTCCTTCCTGTAGCCTCTATCTTCCATGTGCAAGCAAAACCTTATATCATAATCACTGGTAGAATGTTTTGTTAAATTCCCTATTGCATCCTTAAGAAACTGAGAGAAAAAAAATGCCTCTTAAAAAAAAAAAGCAGTACGTCTACATACTAAAAAATTCAAAAGAATATCCATCATAGTAGTGATATTGAGAATCTTGGATAACTTGTATTTAACATTTATATAAGGTATGTGCATATTATTTCATTAAAATAATTCATATCTCCATGTACACTTTTAGCAAAAGGATTTTAAAAATCTTGTGTACTAATATTAACACATCTGGGTACTACCAACAATAGCTACAATTGAGTGAATTCCTACTATATGCCAAAGCATAGCTAAAAATTATGTATATATAGCAATTTCTGAAGAAAACATATAATGAAGTTATTAACTCCATCTAACAATTAGTAAACAAGCTAGAATGGGTGAGGAATCCTCAAAGCAGAGACAGCTAGTAAACTCTGGAGATGAAATAAAATCTCATCCCTCATTATCTCCAATGCCTGTGTTCTGAATCACTCTGGTCACTGGTTTGATTCCAGGATAGAATGAGGTTATAAAGAAAATAAAATGGATAATTATTTATAGTAACTGGTATTTGCACTATGATATTCTCGTATCAATTCCTAGGTACTCTCTTGCCTTTAAGATAATCCCAAACTTTACCAAGTAACAATATCAGCTGGGCATGGTGGCTCATGCCTATAATCCTAGCACTTTAGGAGGTTGAGGTGGGCGGATCACCAGAGCTCAGGAGTTCGAGACCAGCCTGGCCAACATGGTGAAACCCCATCTCTACTAAAAATACAAATACTAGCCGGCTGTGGTAGTGTGCACCTGTAATCCCAGCTACTCAGGAGGCTGAGGCAGGAGAATCGCTTGAACCCAGGGGTCGGAGGTTGCAATGAGCCAAGATCATGCCACTTCACTACAGTCTGTGTGAAAATTCAAAACTCCGCCTCAAAAACTAAAAATGAAAATAAAGTGACAATTTCTCTCATATCTCCTTGTTTATACTTAGAACCTCTTGTAAGACCTTTCCTTTCTATTCGAACCTTTATGTTGTCAAATACAGGTTTTCCTATTTTCCTGCCGCCATACATTCATGCCATTCAAAACATAATCACCTGAAATATGATCTCTCCATACATAGCTGTTTTCCAAGGACTACATCAAATCTTACCTACTCAGTGAAAACTTCTCTAACAATAAATGCAGGAAAATTGCCTGACATTGGGGTGGCACTGGTGCTCATAAAAACGAAGGTATTGGAGTTTCCATCTTAGTCACATGTGATTTCTTTCTCTGAATTCATAGAACAGTGGGTGTCAACATCACATATTTCCAATATATATTGCCTTATACTTTTAAAATCAAAATATGAGCATGTTTTATCTTTTCTACTACATTGTAGAGGAAAAGACTACTTGCTTCAGAGAACAATAAATATAGATTATTATATTAAGATATTTAATACTTATTTTTTAATGATGAAAATTCTGAGATCTATGACGAAACAAATTGTCATTTTTTTTTTTTTAAATGAGCATACAGTTATCACCTTATCATTTTAGGTTGATAATTCAGCATTTTATTTTTTCTCTACTAGTCTCCAGGCAGCTTTCCCCAATTTTGTGCTTGAGTCATAGCCACATAATCCAAGCGTTAACATTGCATTAGGTTTATATTTTACATGTGATTTTTCTTGGTGCACTTCCATTTTTTAACATATTGTTATACTTTAAACATATGAAATGACAGAAATCAAGAATATATAATATTTAAAGCTAATATTTTCAGACACCTAAAATTTGGTACCATTTCTCATTTACCTCTGTAACTGATAGTTCATTCATTCCGTGATTTATTCATTAAAGATTTATTGCACTCCTATCATCCATCATACACTTTACAAGGTATTTCAGATGCAGGGACTTTAAAAGACTATCAATATGGTGATCCAGATACATCAATAGACCATAAAAATATAAAATAATAATTATTCTACCAGAGATATTCACAAGGTGAAATAGAAGTACAAAGGAAGACATCCTTAAGTCAGCCTGGCAAGGCTTAGTCTCATTCAAGTGTTAACCCCAGATTTTGAGAAGAGGCTTCTTATGAATCTTAATCTGAATTCTGTCTTGGAGTTAAATAAGTTCTCATTCAAAGTACAGCTCTGAAATGCCAGGGCAAGCTTTTTAGAACCTGAATAGGCAATAGCCTTTTAGAACCTGAAAATAATTACTGGCTTAAAATGTTAGGGGGATGGTAGGTAGGATTTGTGTCTTCTTTATACATTTATTCATTATAGTTTTCATATGCTTTTTATAATCCCTGAGTAAATGCTTTGATACATTGCTTTCCCATGTTGTTGGTGATAGCACTTACTGGAAGCCATACACTAAGTGTATACATATGCTATTAGAAGGTGGTACTTAACCAATTTATTCTTACCATAAAGTATTAGGCACTGACCCCATCAAAGTTCATGTCCCTACTGATATTTTGAGCATGATATCAGGTGGTAGTTAGTGAAAAAATAAGCTTATTATTGCTTCTGCTATAACTTCTTTGGTCCAGTTAAAAACTCTTATGTAAGGCCATTTTCAATTGAATATATGGTTTTCAAAAAAAAAATCATTTGTGAGACAGTTATTTCATTATGGACACATTTTTATTTTCAAATAAAGATTGCAAGTAGAAATTATGTTCCCAGGTCAATTTTCCATTAATCTAATATATTAAACTAAATATAGTAGATAAATGTCAATAATAAAATATATATTTAATCTCCTAGTTCCCAAATGATTTATTTAGAAGGTAAGAAAGAAACTTTTAAAATTCCTGGTTCATAAGTCAAACTATGGCTACATTTTTGAACATGTGACATTCTATTACCGTCTTATTTCCTTTCTACATCTGTATTAATAATTTCAGAAAATATACTCACTGCTATAGCTCACACTACATCTCCTATCTCCCAAAGGATTTCCTGATGAAAATAATACCTATAGCAATCAGGTGAAGCTTACTTACAATCTCAAAAATCCTTACATATACCAACTCCTCCTATCCTCACAGCAACCCTATGCCTATGAGGTAGATAATGCTATTATCCCAAATTTTCATGTTAGGAATCCAGGGCACGAGAAGCTAAATAACTTACCCACAATCACACAGCTAGTAAGGGAAGAATTTGAATTCTGACTGAGGCAGTCCAGCTGTAAAGGCCATGCTGTTAAATATCTTTTCACTGAATTAATTGTGTGGGGGCTCTAGTAATGAAAGGTGGAAGGGCAGCATAGCCAATGTTCACATGTGTCACTTATGAGCTGGATTCTTCTCTGTTAGAGACTAAGTATGTGTGTCACGTTCAAAAGTAATTTAAAGGCTTAATTTCCCACTAAATTAGAGGACACAGTTTCTGTTAAATGTGTTTCCATGATTTTATCCTGCCTGTTACTTTTTATGCAGCTTATTGAATTTACTGTAGGTGAGCTGTATACCTATTGAGCTCTCAGGATATTTTACCTTCCCCAATCTCTAATGCAAAAACAAACAAGCAAACAAAGAAAGCATTCCTGTTATACAGTACAGAATAAGAAAACATTTCAATTTGTCATAATTGTTTTGACAGTGAACACAGTTTTTCATAACTGGCAGGCTTAGCTCAGGCCAAACCCTATTGTAAAAGATGTCATTGCATCCTCACAAAAACTTACTATATTCATTCCAATTTTGCTTCATTAAGCGATAAATATATAAAAGTGTTTAACTTCATTAAATGTCAAATGAAACTTTTAATTGATACATAAATATTTGCAGAATTTTTAAAACGTTAATATTAAGATTGTACGTGCTTACAATTGAGATTTTAAGTAAGCTTCACCTGATTGCTATAGGTATTATCTTTGCCACTTTGGGCAAAGGGGCAGAAAAATAGGTACTCATATGCATTCTTGGCATAAATATATATTTATACAGTCTTTTTATAGGACAATTTGTCAATAACTATTAACTTTTAAAGAGGTTGTTCCACACAATTTCACTTCAGAGAATGTACCTTAAAAAAAAAAAAAAACATGAACATAAATGCCTTGACAAATGGGTAGTAAATAGATGTTAGACAAACAATGAAGTGATACAAAGATACACATTTTCAAGGACTTGTAAACAGCGATTTTTGGAAAATAGCTTACATGCCTGTCAATAAGTGGGCAGTTAAATAGACTATGGCACTTTCATACAAGAAAATACTATAAAGCTGCCAATATTGTTGAATGAACACAGCAAATTGAAGAACAATATGTGGAGTATAAAAAGCATTTCTATTAAAAAAAGAAGAATGAGAGGATATTACTTCTAAAAAACATATAGTTCTGAATCATTTGCTTTTTTTGCAATTAAAACAAAGATAAAAGCATAACTTTCCCAATTGATAATTTTAAAATGGTATTTATTTTGGTTTGATGCATGTACTACTTGATTCATTTTAATAAAATGGATCTAAGTTCTTTACACTGATGTTTCTTTATGCTATGCATATTGTGATTTCCTAAAAACAACTTGATAGAAAATAATAGCGAGAAACATTTTCTTACTTTTCCTCTCAGTTGTGAACATGTTGATCTCATTATCTGTGCCTGACAGAAATCACTGAAATCCTTTCAATGTCAGCCTCTTTCTCTTTAGTTGTTAGTTCTTTCCAAAGCTATCCTAAGCTACAAGAATCTTTTCTTCTATTGTCTGTTGGCTATTAAAACACTGCTTTGACACCAAACAACTTGTAACAAATACTCACACCAACATTGTTGACTACCCATTTCCCATGATTTGGGTTCACTTTTTAAGGACAGACTTCTTTATAGCTTGCAGCAATTGGTAGCATGAGAATGACTGCTCTTGTGCTGTGTTTCCATTATACCAAAAATTTGAAGTCACACAGAAATAAGATTTGTAAAAGGATAAGCAAATTTACTAATGTGGAAGGGCCTCATAATATTCATTCCAAACCTATAGTTAACTTCTTAAATTAAGAGTCTCCAATAGAGCTTTAAGTTGACTTACTCTTCTGTTCACAAATGAATGAATGGATTCATTTTTGACTATCTAATGAGAATCAGGAAAATTTTGGGTAATACTACCAAAGTGAACCTTATTTTCAATATGCTTAAACTCTAGTACAAAAGTAAGTCAAATTAATAAAGACTCATCACATTAAGATAGGAGGATTAAGAATCCATGCATAGTCAGAGGTGAAGTATGATTAGAAGTTCAGATTAGGGAAAGGTTATTGTACACAATGGGGCTTCAAACATGTTAGATGGGTAGTAGGAAGCCAGAAATCATTAATGTCAAATAAGAAAGCTATTTAATTAATTATATTTCCGGCTTTATTAAAAATGAATTTAGATGAGCTAAGGAAGTTAGATTTTGTCCTGTCAAAAACAATACACATTTTGTGCTATAAAAGTGACATGATCTAAATTTCCATTCCTTGGCACAGTTATTTTGCTTCTATAATTCCTTTAGCTAGGTGTCCCCGAGTTTGTTTGTTTATTTATTTCTCAGGGGAATCCAAAAAGTAATCCACATAATCTTTATACTTAATCTTCTGGGATGCAGAAGTGGGTATCATATTCTTTGAAAATTTTATGAACTGTATGTTATTTTTGTCTATTCAAGTAGGCTTTTATTCCTTGACTGATTAGAACTCCATGGGAACTCACAAGGCAACTAGAGTGGAAATTCAATTTAAAACCAGAGACCTTGATATAAGATAATGATCCCTAGCTCTGCCCTCATTTCCTCTTCTTCGTGGTGTTCTGTCTAGACCTGCTTCCTATTTATTCACTTTGTCACAACACCCTAGCATTTCTGGCCAGCAAATCTTCTGGATTTGGAACAGGTTAGGTAATTTTATTGAATATAACTTCTGAAAATGGAATTTCACTTTACAGAATAAAACCCACTATATATTTTTTTAAAACCCACTATAAAAATTGTTTTACCTAGTGCTTAGAAAATGTTTTCAAGTTGTACTATGATGAATCATAGTTTTAAGAGTTATTAAAATTATGGTACCACCTCCTTCCAAACCATAGTTTATTTCATATCTAAAAGTCTTCGTTTAAACNACTTTGTCACAACACCCTAGCATTTCTGGCCAGCAAATCTTCTGGATTTGGAACAGGTTAGGTAATTTTATTGAATATAACTTCTGAAAATGGAATTTCACTTTACAGAATAAAAACCCACTATATATTTTTTTAAAAACCCACTATAAAAATTGTTTTACCTAGTGCTTAGAAAATGTTTTCAAGTTGTACTATGATGAATCATAGTTTTAAGAGTTATTAAAATTATGGTACCACCTCCTTCCAAACCATAGTTTATTTCATATCTAAAAGTCTTCGTTTAAAAAACAAAGCTGCTATTTTGAAAAAGAAAAAAAATCACTGTGCAATACATTTGTCCATATTTAACTGAAGTAGGAATATTAATAAGGAAAATCAGGGAAACATATCTAAGATAAGATAGGTTAAGGAATCACATTTCATCCTCATTGTAACTTCTGCTATGTTTTTTGTTAAATGGAATCCACATTATCAAGTAAATTGTAAAAGCTAATCAGCTCAAAAAACCCCAGGGCGCTTCTTATTGCTACAATACTTTATAATGTTTCCCTGGCTTTAGATAAAAAATAATATTTTGTTTTGCAAAGAAGTATATAGCATTTTGTCTTGATGAATTTTATAACTTGGCTTTAATCACCTAAACAAAGCACATGTAAAATTTAGATGCAAAATTTTGTCAAAACCAGGTAAGTCTTTGTTGATTGAATCACTTCCAAATATTGGTAATTAGTGAAATTTCAATGTAAAACTGGCTCTATATATGAACTTCTTAGACTCAGAAAGACACCTCATAAGCTGACACTGGCAATCCCAAGAAGACACTACATATACAACCAATGCGCACATATTCCTGAAGGTTAAATTTCAGGGTGATCTGAGATGATGAACATAGGTTTTGTTTTTTCACGCTTTTTACTTACCTGATAAAAATTTGCTCAATGGTATTTGCACCATGGCTTTTTTTATTTCCAATATAAATACACTTATAATAAGCCATTCATATTATCATAAGCTACTTGCACAGGTCCTTTATATATCCGTCTAAGTTAGAATCCTATTATTCAAAAACACTATATTTTTTCTTTAAAAAATTTTTTTTTATTATACTTTAAGTTCTAGGGTACATGTGCACAATGTGCAGGTTTGTTACATATGTATACATGTGCCATGTTGGTGTGCTGCACCCATTAACTCATCATTTACATTAGTTATATCTCCTAATGCTATCCCTCCCCACTCCCCTGACCCCTGGTGTGTGATGTTCCCCTTCCTGTGTCCAAGTGTTTTCATTGTTCAGTTCCCACCTATGAGTGAGAACATGGTTTTCTGTCCTTGCAATAGTTCGCTGAGAATGATAGTTTTCAATGGAACTAGATATATCAAAAACTCATGTTGTATTAATGTTTAATATTATTTAGACTATTCTTCATTCAGTAATATCTCCAAACGTCTGATTCAGTTCCCTTGGAGTTGTGTTTTGGCAACTGTTTTAAATCATCTAGCATAAAATGGCATGTTTTGTCAATTTCTAGGTATGAATACTTTGGAACATAATGAAATTCTATAGATAAAATTACTGACTAGCTCTATAACATGCTATACTGTGTGTGTTTTTTTAAGAGCTTATTTTTTAGAGCACTTTTAGGTTAGTTTCACAATAACATTGAACAGCAAGTACAGAGAGTTCTCACATACCCCTTGTCCCCCACATACAATCTTCTCCACTATCAACATCTCCCACCAGGCCAGGTTAGATTACTGGCTCATACTAGTAATCTAAACACTTTAGGAGTCCAAGACGAGGATTGCTTGAGGTCCAGAGTTCAAGACCAACTTGGGCAACATCATGAGACTCTAGCTCTACAAAAAATTTAAAAACTAGCTAGATGTGGTGGTGTGCACCTGTAATCCTAGGTTCTTGGGAGGCTGAGGTGAGAGGTTCACTGAAGCCCAGAAGTTTGAGGCTGTAGTGAGCTATGATGATACAACTGCACTGTAGCCTGGGCAAGAGAGTGAGAACCTACCTCAAAAACAAAACAAAAGAAAACAACAAAAACACCAACGTGGTAGATTTACTACAGTCAATGAACACACATTAACACATCATTATCAACCAAAGTACAAACTTTACATTAATGTTAACTCTTAGTGTTACATTTTCTGTTGGTGTTGACAATGTATAATGACACTGATCCACTATTATAATATCATATGGACTGTATTTTTTTTTTTTTGCCCTAAAAATCTTCAGTATTTACGTCACCTCAAGATCATGGTGATGATTGTGTTAACTGTACAAATTGATCATAAAACGTGTGTTTGAAAAATATGAAATCAGTGCACCTTGAAAGAGAACAGAATAACAGGGATTTTCAGGGAACAATGGAAGACAATCATAAGGTCTGACTGCCTGAGGGGTCAGGCAAAATACAACCATATTTTTCTTCTTGCAGAGAGCCTATAAACACACATGCAAATAGGGAATATATTGCTAAATTATTTTCCTAGCAAGGAATATTAAGACCCTGGGAAAGGAATTGCATTCCTCGGGGGAGGTTTATAAACGGCCGCTCTAGGAGTGTCTCTGTCATGTGGTTGACATAAGGACTGAGATATGCCCTGGTCTCCTGCAGTACCCTCAGGCTTACTAGGACTGGGAAACCCCAGCCTGGTAGAGTTCAGACCGGTTCTCTTCTCTTGAACCCAGTTTTCTGTTAAGATGTTTTTCAAGACAATATGTGCACCGCTGAACATAGACCCTTAGCAGTAGTTTCTGATTTTGCCCTGGTTCTGTTTCCTCAGAAGCATGTGATCTTTGGTCTCCTTTTTGCCCTTTGTAGCATGTGATCTTTGTGACCTACTCCCTGTTCTTACATCCCCTCCCATTTTGAAATCTTTAACAAAAACCTGCTGGTTTTGTGGCTCAGGTGGGCATCATAGTCCTATCAATATGTGATTTTTATTGTTTTGTAATTTGTGTTTAGACCTATGCTCCATTTTTAATTTTTGCGAGCCTATAAGTTCTGTGTCTAAATTCACATTTTTTTGCCTGTCAATATCCAGTTGTTCCAGTACCATTTGATGAAAAGACTATTTTTTATCCATTCTATTGTCTTTGCTCCTTAGTAAGAGAGCAGTAGACCATATTTATGTGGAACTATTTCTGTGCTCTCCATTCTGTTCCATTGATCTGTCTATTCTTGCTTCAATACCACACTGTTTTGGTTACTGTATATTTATCACAAGTTGGTTAATGTCAGTCCTGTGACCTTGTCTTTTCTTTCAATATCGTGTTAGCTATTCTGGGTCTTTTGCTTTTCCATATACAATTTAAAATGAATTTTTTAATATCAACAAAATAACATGTTGGGATTTGACTGGGATTGCATCAAATCTATAAATCAAGTTGGAAAAAAACTGCAATATTGAGTCATCCTATTCATAAACACAGACTATCTCTCCATTTAGTGCTTCTTTGATTTTTTTAATCAGTTTAATAATTTTCCTCATATAGCTCTTATATATATTTTGTTAGATATAAACCTAAATGTTTCATTTTGGGGGTACTAGTGTAAGCAGTACTGTGTTTTTAAATTAAAATTCACTTCTTTATTGCTGATATATGTGAAAGTGATTAACTTTTGTATCCGAGAACCTTGGTATAAACACGAGTTCCAGGACTTTGTTGCTGTTGATACTTTCAGATTTTCTACATAAGAAATCACATCATCTGCAAAGAAAAATAGTTTCATTTCTTACTTCACAATTTGTATACCTTTTATGTATTTCTCATCTTGTTGTATTAGCTAGGATATCAAGTCCTGCTACGTTGAAAAGGAGAAGTGAGTGGGAATCTCCTTCCCTTATTTCTGATCTTAGCTGGAAAGCTTCTAGTTTCTATTAAATATGAAGTTAACTTTAGAATTATTTTTGTAGATATTCTTTACCAAGTAGAAGTTTCCCTCTATTCTTAGTTTATTGAGTGTTTTATCATAAATGCTGTTGGATTTATGTTAAATGATCTTCTTGTATCTATTGATACAATCAAGTGGTTTTTCTGCTTTAGCCTTTTGATGTGAGGGTAACATTAATAGATTTTTCAAATCTATTACCTGGAATAAATCCCACTTGCATACCTGGAATAAATTCAACTTGGTTGTGTTGTATAATTCTTTTTATAAATTCCTGTATTCAATTGGCCACCATTTGTTGAGGATTTTTGCATTTATCTTCGTAAGAGACATTTATGTCTACTTTGTTTTTCTTGTAATGGTCTTTGCCTGGTTTTAGTATTAAGTTAATGCTGTCCTCATAGAATTAGTTAGAATATTTCCTTCACTTTTATTTTCTGGAAGAGATGACCAAATATTTGCAATAACTCTTCATTAAATGTTTGGTAGAATTTACCAGTGAACCTGCCTTGCCTATTTCTTTCCATTTTGGATGACTGTTAACTACTGATTCAATTTCATATATATAGGCTTACTTCTTCTTGTGTAAGCTTTGACAAATTGCACTATTTTATCTTGGTTTTCAAGAAATTTGGCCATTTCATCTAGGTTTTCTAATTTGTGGGCACATAGTTATTAATAGTCTTCCTTTATCAACCTTTTGATGTCTAAGGCATCCGTAGTGAGGTTACCTCTTTCATTTCTGATATAAGTAATTTTTATATTTTCTTTTTTCTTAGCCTGGCTATAGGCTATCAGTGTTTTCCATCTTTGGAAAAACTATGTTTTGTCTCATAGCTTTTCTATATTCATTTCCTGTTTTCAATTTTACTGATTTCTGCTCCACTTTTTGTTTCTTTTCTTCTGCTTACTTTGCATTTAATTGCTCTTCTTTCTTATAATTTTCTAAGGTGAAAACTTAAATTATGGATTTTAGATTTTTCTTTTCTAAACTATACCTGAAATGCTATATATTTCCCTGTAATCATTGCTTTCACTCTATCTCAACATTTTAAAAGTTGTATTTTCATTGCCATTTAGTTCAAAATCTTTTAAAATTTCTCCTGAAATTTGTTTGGAATGAGGTGTTATTTAGAAGTGTGTTGTCTACTCTCCATTCATATTTTCCATTTATCTCCCTTTATATATTTCTAACTTAATTTCACTCTGGTCTGAGAGCAGACATTATATAAATTTGTTAAGATGTGTTTTATGGCCCAGAATGTGGACTATCTTGGTGCATATCCCACATGAGCTTGAAAATAATATGTATTTCCTTGTTGTGGATGAAGTAGCCAACAGGTATCAATTACAAGTGGTTAATTAATGGTACCTTTGAGTTCAACTATGTCCTTGCTTATTTTCTGCCTGCTGGGTGTGTCCATTTCTGATTAAAAGGCATTGAGTATTTTATATGATTCCATTTTCTCTCTCTCCATTTTTTTTAACTCTTTCAGTTGTTGTCTTATAATTTGCAGTATACATTTACAACTAATTCAAGTCCACTTTCAAAGAATACTATACCCTTTCACAGGTAGTATAGGTACCTTATAACAGTAAAGTATTCTTAATTCCATCCTCCTATTACTTGTATTATTTCTGTCATTCATTTCACTTATACATGAGTTCTATTTATCAAATATGTTTTTGATAAATTTTGGACACATTGTTACCTGTTAGATCAGTTAATAAGAAATATAAAAGATTTAATTGACCTTCACTTGTTTCTTCTATAATGGTTTTCCTTTTTTTAAATGTAGATCAGAGTTTCTGACCTATATTATTTTCCTTCACTCTGAAGAACTTTTTAAAATCGTTATTTTAAAAAGTGGGTTTATTGACAACATATTTCTTCAACTTTTACTTGTCTTAGAAATCTTCCTTTCATCTTCACTTTTGAAGGGTAATTTCACAGGTTATAGAATTCTGGGTTGGTGTGAGTTTTCTCTCAATGTTTTAAACATTTCACCCCACTCTTTTTGCTTGCAAGATTTCTGAGGATAAATAAGATCTAATTCTTATCTTTGTTTCCCTGGAGGTGAGGTATTTTTTCTCCTTCTGGTATTTTTCAAGATTTTTTTCTTAATATGATATGTTCAGGTGTAGTGTTTTTTTATTGGATTTTTTGTGTGTGTGCATTTATTCTGCTTAATGTTCTGTTCTGTGTGCTTCCTGGACCTGTGGCTTGGTGTCTGACATTAATTTGAGGACATTTTCAGTCAGTCATATTGCTTCTAAAATGTCTTCTTCTTCTGTCCTCCCATTATGTGAAGGTTTACCATTTGTAATTGTACCACAGTTCTTGGGTATTCTGTATTGGCTTTTTTCAGTCTTTTTATTGTTTTCCTTTCAGTTTTGGAAGTTTCTATTGGCACATCTTCAAGCTGAGAGATTCTTCAGCCATTCCCAGTCTACTAATGAGTGTATCAAATGTATTTTCATGTCTGATACAGTGTTTTTCAGCTGTACAATGATGTTTTTATTCTTTCTTAGAATTTCTCTCTCTGCTTACATCACCTATCTGTTCTCGCATATTGTCTTAATGTTGTTCTTTAGGGCCCTTAGCATGTTATTCAAAGTCTTAAAAAGTTCCTGGTCTAATAATTCCAAATTCTTGTCACGTTTGACTCTGGATCTGGTGTTATTCAATTGCTTCAATCTGTGTTTTCCTGCCTTTTGGTTGTAACTTTTTGTTATGCAGTGGCTCAATCTCAGCTCACTGCAATCTCTGCCTCCTAGGCTCAAGTGATCCTCCCACCTCAGCCTCCTGTATCTGGGATTACAGGTAAGCACCACAATGCCTGGCTAATTTTTGTATTTTTTGTAGAGATGGAGTTTCTCCATGTTGCCCAGGTTGGTTTCAAACTCTTGAGCTCAAGCAATCCACCCCCTGTCTCAACCTCCCAACGTACTGGGATTACAGGTGTGAGCCACCGTGCCCGGCCACCCTGTAACCTTTTCTTGATAGTCAGATATAATGTACTAGGTAAAAGAAAGTATAGTAAATAGGCCTTTAACATGTGGTGGTAAGATGTCAGGGGAGGAGGAATAACAGTCCTATAATTTTAATTCTATAATCTCTGTCTTTTAGTGAGTTTGTTACCCTGGACTGTGGACTTCACAGATGTCTCTTCACAAGTGTCCACATTCTGTTTCCTTGGGACAGAATAGCTAAAGAAAGCTGGAATTGAGTATCAGTTGGGAACTGATAAAACCCCAATATGCTAGGCTTTGATAAAATAGCTTCTCCTGACGGCAGCCCATGCTCATAAGAACAGAATGCTCCCAGAGTATTTCAAAATAGTTACTTTTCTGTACCCACTGCCAGAATGAGGGGTGGGGGGAATCTTTCCTTGATCTTCACTTTGAAAGCCTGGTAGAGATCCTGGAGATAAAACTCACAAAAGTGTGAGGGCCCCAGTAGGACTATCCTCACTGGAGTATTTGACTCTCAGACTTGTCCACACCAAGGCTCCAGCAGTTTGTTGACTACATCTCAGGTTTTCCTACTCTTAACTAATTCCAGTGGAGCATTCTGCTCTGCTCTGTTAAGCTGTGGTTCTCTATATCCAGTCTGCCTTTCCAATTTGGAGGACATAAGTTTGCTCTGTAACCTCACTTCTCTGATGGATCTAAAAGAGTGGTTGATATTTTTCAACTTCTTCAGATTTTTACTTGTTGTGAGGATAGAGTAACAACTTCCAAGCTCCTTAATTGTGTGATTGGAAACTTACACTCTAGATTTTCAGACAATAAAAATAAATTATAAACTGAGGGCACAAATCTTCTTTATATCATTAATTTTGTATTTGTAACTTCAAGGAAGAAAAATTCATATATTCAAGGCTTTGAAGATAAAATGGTTCTTTCTAAATTCTCTATATGACAATCTACTGCCTTTTTCTATTGTCTTGTCTGCCTTCCTCAAGGTTGGTTTCAAACAGTGCATTTAAAGCATGAAACAGTCTATGGGTTAAAAAAACAGAGAACATATTAAGGACTACATAAACAAGAAAGGCATCGGAATAGTAACCATTCAAAAAAGGCAAGAATTCATGTCCATTCTTAAGCACAAACATAGTTTTTAAATCAGCTTATTATGATGATAATAACTTTTACATTCAGGAATGAAGGAACAGAATATAAAAAAAAAATTAATGTTACTTAGGATTAGCCTTTTAAAGATTAGTTTTTCAAAGAACAAATAGTAGGCCTGGCAAAACTAGAAAACTTACTTTAAAATTCCAAGATGCATTTTTGCCAGCTAAAACTTTAGAGTCAACTTTTGTAGCTTTAAAACAAGATGACTCTTCTTGTCTTCATGATAGACATGCTATTCCACATTTTTCCCAGAAATAGGCCAATAACCTTCACATTGAAATCTGTTGAAGTTGGTAATTCCCTCCCTTAAAGTTCTACAAAGCATTTTAGGGGACATGTAGCTACTAGGCTAACAAACCTTGCAGCCTCACACTTGTGTGTCACTCATCTACCATATTTTTGACTAGGAGCATTTTCATTTTGTATAATCTTTAGGTTCTCAAACTATCATCCCTGATGCTAGACAACACACCTGACCTTATCTGCTCTTTATCTGAAACTTTTCTTGTAAATGTTCCTTTATCTAGAACACTTTCTCAATACCCCAACCAAAAATAAACATGTCTAAAAATTCATCCTTCAAATTTCAGGAAGGGAACTTTATTTAATCATTCCTTCCTACTCCTGGACTACATGTTCTTAGAGATATATGCTCCCTTCTTTCAAAATATTTATATTGGTTTGCAATATGAATTCATACAGTGTGAAGATTTGCTATTAAAAATTCACAGGTGGTAACTGCTTTTGCTCACAACTGTATTCTTATATCCTCAGGATGGCAAAGAAAGAGTGACAAATAAATACTTGTTGAATCAGTAAAATAATTGTTGAAGTGTCTCATGAAATCATCACACTTTCCAGATAATTAAACTAGGAGGGCCCTAATAGAATCATACATACTGCTGGGAATAAAGAGAGACACAGCATGTGGGATGCAAAGCACCTCAAGTCAGGTCTCACAACTTTTCTCAGGGTAAATGTTTCCCCATTGACCATGAGATAAATGAATTCCCCTGACAGTCCAAAGCTTGCATTTTCTCCACCCATCCTCCTGAAATGCATATATCCCTGAGAGCCCTGACAGTCCAAAGCATGCATTTTCTCCACCCATCCTCCTGAAATGCATATATCCCTGAGAGTCTTTCAAAGTTAATTTATATATTCTTTTCCATCTCATTCTCTGCACTGGGGAATTCAAAACAAAACAAAACAAAACAAAATCTGAAATAAACCTCAAGGAGCACTAGACTTGAAATTCAGCTACAGTGAGAACTGATTCATTTTTGTCTCATACTATGTGTTTCAAACTCCCAAGGGTGGTGGCTAGGTCTGCTCAACTGTCTTGTAATGATCCTGTCCTCCCACTGTCACTCTCCCCAATCATGAGATGCTGTCTGGTCTGTTTGGAGGCCTGAGACATGAATGAATACCTTAGGGGGCTGTATCAGTGTTTATTGTCAGGGTGGTGAAGGGTGGGAGGAAGAAGTGGTGTAATAAAAACCATCTGTGCTGAGAATTATAGAAGCCAGAAAGGGACTCACAGGGAGTCCTGCATCTATCACCACATGGAAGCCCAATTAAAACACACATTCGGAAAACAGGATCCTGTCAGAATATGCCTCAATCAGAAATGCTGCAAGTGAAATTACATTGAACTCATTCACTGTTAAGTAGAATAGAATAAATGGAAATAAGAAGGCAGAAATAAAGACCTAATAAAATGTTCTCAGTGTATTTTTTTAACTTCCTCTATTTCAAGTGAACAAAATTCACAATTCTAAGTCAACTAAATGGAACTTTCAGTGAAATAAAGATTGGCAGAAGTGATGTTATGTGACATAAGAATAACCACACTCCATAACAAGCATCAAGGCAGCATATAATTAGAAGGCATGTGTCGCAGGCATTAATATCTAGAAATATGAAAAGATATATTCTTTAATGCCCTGAAAAGTACAGAATTCAGCTAAAATATGAACATTCCGAAAGTAAACATAAGCACACCTGTTAGGTATGTATCATGTATAATTCAGGGATCCCCAAGGAGAGCTCCTTTGTTCTCCATCTGATTAGTTTTGCATGAGGTTGACTCTTACAGATGCTTCATCACTGTGACCATTTTTATCTGTCTGCCTTGGCAGCTCTCTTTCTCTGTATACCTGTATGCAGTTTCAAGGCTGATCAGTTGACTCTGTACTATGAAAAATAAAATGCTCATCTTTGTCTGGGAGGAGAACCTGGTTAACGCTCTTCCAGTCAAACAGCATTCATAGTAAGAACAGGATGAATAGCTCAGTGTGAAATAATGAGGGGACTCAGCCGAGAAAGCCAGTCTTTCCAACCACCTATGTAAACAGTGCTTCTTAATGTTGCTTCCTCTGCCTCAGCCACCCTCCAGATCAGATTTCAGGGTCACAGCAAGCAGGAGCCTGCTCTCTGTTCTAAACGAATTATCTATCTATCCAGCTATTATCTGTCTATCAATCAATCGGTCATCTATCCATCATCTATCATCTACATCTGTCCATGCTGAGTTTAAATCAAGATAATGACTCTAGACCTGATCAATAATAGAGTATTTACGTTTTCTTGTTCAGATACAACCAAAAAACAATGTATCTTTGAAAAATTGATAATAATGACAATCATGCTACCATTAACTAAGCAAAACACACGTTAACCACTTTTTCTCTCCCACATGTCTTTTAATCTTATGTCCTCAAGGGTTCTAACACAGACAGTCTGATGGATGTTCTGCAGAAACCTGAAAAATACCTTGTTCCTATTCTTTTTATTCCTGAGAACATCACCCTCCTTCAGGTAATAGTGACTACAAGGATAAGATTTATTAAGTTTTGACTAACATGCCATATCCCTATTATTTCTAATAAAGTGTGTTTTTTTGTTTGTTTGTTTGTTTTTTAAACTCTCATACTATGTCAGTTAAAGGATGCCTGACTGGACATTGCTAATTTGTTTTAGTTGAGTGTGTTTTCAGGTGCTGACTTCTTTTATGCAAAATTGAGAAATCCAGTTTGCTTATTATACTGTCTCAATGTTGAACGAATAGTGTTTTGAGTAAGAATGGATTGTGGTTTTTTGAACTTTAGAAACATACATTTTCTTCTGTATGTTTAGTGTGGATGTATTTGGGGGAAAAATCTAATATATCTAATGCTGTGTTCCAAGCTTTCCTTAAGTAAATTTTCAAAATTTTACTTCAAATCAAATGCAATAACACACTGAGTAATTATGAATCATATATAATTTTTAATGTCAGGAAATATTAGTACATGTCACAAATACAAACAGAAATGCAAACAGAAATACTTGCACAAAGAATAATACTTCATTTATCTAAATGTGGTATATGAGCAAATTCTGCACATAAACAAAACTTCTATTTTAAAGTACTAATTAAAATTATATATGTATATTAATAATATATTTAATTTGTAATTATCAAGCTACTTACACAAATATACTCAGCATGATTCTCAATACGATTGATAATTCAGGACTATTTAATAAATGTCAATTATTTAACTAGAGATTAATATGCCAATGTCTCTTGATTTATGAAGGGCTCTTGCACCTATGATTTAATGGTTCACATACAGAAATATTTTTTAAATAACAGAGGCTATATTTTATGCTTTTAATATAATCAACCTTTTTTTTTTTTTTTTTTTGAAACAGAGTCTTGCTCTGTCGCCCACACTGGAGTGCAGTGACACATCTTGGCTCACTGCAAGCTCCGCCTCCCAGGTTCATGCCATTCTCCTGCTTTAGCCTCCCAAGTAGCTGGGACTACAGGTGCCTGCCACCACATCTGACTAATTTTTTATATCTTTAGTAGAGACAGGGTTTCACCATGTTAGCCAGGATGGTCTTGATCTCCTGACGTCGTGATCTGCCTGCCTCGGCCTCCTAAAATGCTGGGATTACAGGCATGAGCCACTGTGTCCGGACTATAATCAACCTTTTTATGAATAATACAAATTCTACTAACTTTTATCCAAACTGAAATATACATCTCAGATGCCACAGTTTGAATGTTTCTGTCTCCCCCAAATGTGTATGTTGAAACTTTAATACCAATATGATGATATTAAGAGGTGAGGCCATCGGGAGCTGATTGAGTCAAGTGCTAGCCCCTCATAAATGAAATTAGTACGCTCAGAATAGAGGCCCCAAAGTGTTGCAGGAAGTCAGGGCACAGAGGGACCGGCTGAAGTCATGGCAGAAGAACACAAATTGTGAAGATTTCATGGACATTTATTAGTTCCCCAAATTAATACTTTTATCATTTCTTGCACCTGCCTTTACTGCAATCTCTGAACATAAATTGTGAAGATTTCATGGACATTTATCACTTCCCCAATCAATACTCTTATAATTTCCTATGCCTGTCTTTACTTTAATGTCTTAATCCCGTCATCTTTGTAAGCTGAGGGTGTCTGTCACCTCAGGATACTGTGATGATTGTGTTATCTGCACAAATTGTTTGTAGAGCATGTGTGTTTGAACCATATGAAATCTGGGCATCCAAAAGAAGAGGATGGCTGTGATTTTCAGGGAACAAGGGAGATAACCATTGGACCTCACTACCTGCGGGACTGGACAGAACAGAGTCATATTTTTCTTCTTACAAAAGTGGATAGGAGAAATATCACTGAATTCTTTTTCTCAGCAAGGAACAGTCCTGAGAAAGAGAATGCATTCCCAGGGAGAGGTCTCTAAAATGGTCACTCTGGGAGTGTCTGGCTTATAGGGTTGTAGATAAGGGATGAAATAAGCCCTGGTCTCCTGTAGCGTCCCCAGGCTTATTAGGATTAGGAAATTCCTGCCTCATAAATTTTAGTCAGACTGGTTGTTTGCTCTCAAACCCTGTCTCCTGATACAATGTTATCAATGACAATGCTTGCCCAGTGGGACATGAAACTTCATCAGCAATTCTAATTTTGCCCTGGTCCTGTGATCTCGCTCTGCCCCCATTTGCCTTGTGATATTTTATTGCCCTTGAAGCATGTGATCTCTGTGACCCATACTCTATTTGTACACCCCTCCGCTTTTGAAATTCGTAATAAAAAAAGTTGCTGGTTTTGTGGCTCAGCAGGCATCATGGAATCTGCCAACATGTGATGTCACCCCCGGACACCCAGCTTTAAAATTTCTCTCTTTTGTACTCTTTCCCTTTATTTCTCAGACCAGCCGACACTTAGGGAAATAGAAAAGAACCTATGTTGAAATATTGGGGGCTGGTTCTCCTGATACCAAAGAGTTGCCTTGAACCTTGTATCATGTGAGGACACAGCAAGAAGGCACCATCTGTGAGCCAGAAAATGAATCCTCACCAGATGCCAAACCTACCAGTGTCTTGATCTTGAACTTCCCAGACACAATAACTGTGGGAAATTAATTTCAGTGGTATATAAGCTACCAAGATTATGTTATTTTGTTATAGTGACCCAAATGGACTGACATCATGTAATTGAGGCTGTTGGATAAGTGGACTCTGAATAAAAAATGTCATGCACCTAAGTATTAGACGCCTATTTAGCTAGAGATATTTATGTGACTAAACCATGAGATTTGTTTCCAAAAACCTGTCACTATAAAATAGACCCTCATCAGCCAATGGAAAGGTTTGTGCAAATACGTGTTCAGGGGTTAACAGAAAAATCTACTTGGGATAACTGGCACAGTCTCTTTCTACATCCCACTGGTTATCTTGAAACTAAACATCTTTCACATCTTAGCTAAAATGCCACTGTCCCAGGAATAGCTTCCAGGAATCCCCTCACTTCAAACTAGATCAGTCTTTGATTTAACTTTCCAATATATATATATATATATATATATATATATTTCTTTTTTGAGAGAGTCTCATTGTGTACCCAGGCTGGAGTTGCAGTGGCATGATCTCAGCTCACTGCAACCTCTGCCACCCAGGTTCAAGCGATTCTCCTGCCTCAGCCTCCCAAGTAGCTGAGATTACAGGCCCGGCTAAATTTTGTATTTTTAGTAGGGACAGGGTTTCACCATATCGGTCAGGCTGGTCTTGAACTCCTGATCTCATGATCCACCGGCCTCAGCCTCCCAAAGTGCTGGGATTACAGGCGTGAGCCACTGCGCCCAGCCACTGTTTATATATTTATATGAGTTGAATAATATATGCTTTCCTCCATTAGATTTTATTAAGTTTTATTTATTTATTAATTTATTTTGAGACGGAGTCTCACTCTGTCTCCCAGGCTGGAGTGCGGTGGCTGATCTCGGCTCACTACAAGCTCCGCCTTCCAGGTTCACACCATTCTCCTGCCTCAGCCTCCCGAGTGGCTGGGACCACAGACACCCGCCACCACGCCCGGCTATTTTTTTTGTATTTTTAGTAGAAACGGGATTTCACTGTGTTAGCCAGAATGGTCTTGATCTCCTGACCTGATGAACCGCCCATCTTGGCCTCCCAAAACTCTGGGATTACAGGTATGAGCTACCATCTCTGGCCCCCCATTAGATTAAAAAAAAAGAATCTTCCAAGTGAAAACAAACTCTTTTACTCAATGTGATGCATAAAACAGAACAGTGTTAAAAAAAAAAAAAAAAAGAGTGGGTACATAATTGACATGCAATGAATAGATGAGTGAATATGGTAATGGTGATTCTGGGTAGAGGGCCTCAAGGAAATATGGTTTGGGGAAGATGTAGGCTCTGCAGACAAACAGATCTGGGTTTTGATACTGGCCCCAGCATTTATTATAGGTAATTTTTAATTGTACCTCATCTCTATGTTAATATTCCATACTACCTTGATAAGTTGGGATTATCACTGCTTCAGTGATAATAAAATTAGGTATTTTAGGTAAAATAACGTATTTATTAGGTGCTTAATGTATTTATTGAGTGATGATAAAATTAGGTATTTTAGATTAAAAATATATTTATTATGTGCTTAATTTTAAGGAAGATTCTTAGTTTAATTGCAATAATCTATATTTTGGGGCTAAACCTAAGTTTGTATCACAGCATTGCACTTAACAGCTTAGTGATCAAATAGAAGTTATTAATTCTCCTCAAAATTCAGTTTCCTCATCTGTAAAAGAGTGATAACACCACTCAAGAACTGTGAAGATTTATATGTCATATTTTAAAGGAAGTGTTTAGCCCAGAGGCTAGCACATGGTAAGTACTCAATATTCCCTCTCATGATCCATATAATTATTCTCTCAACCACCTAAGCCCCACCACACTCACTGAACAGTAAGGTGAGCAAGGTTTTCAAAAAGAACTGATATGTATTCAATTATGCATCCTAGAGAAATTAATATAAAAAGATGCATTGACCTTGGGACAACACATAATTTAAGTGTAGGTCACAGAAGTGAGCTAGCAGAGCAGTTAAAAGTTGCTTCTGGAGTCACACTCCTTCACTAACTACCTGATTCTGTTATTTAAGTACTTTAATACTTAATTTCCTCATATAAAAATAAAAACAGTCCCAACACATACAGCTTTCTTGATAATTAAATGAGCTAATCAATCCAAATATTTAGTACAGTGTCTTGCCCAGAATAAGAATTCACAAAAACTTACTCCATTAAATAACTCACACATATTATATCCATATAGGAATAAGGCAATGAATCTATTAAAGACCAGCTATATTTACAATGGCTTTAGGCTTGGGACTTGGTTATCTTCTCTGTTGGAAAAGAGATGCTAGGAACAATAAAGACAGCCTTTTCATTGGATTACAGCAGTATAGTATCCAGTAAGTCCAGCAAGTCCAGCAATTATATAAAAATGATTTAACAAATACTCTACATTTGACAGAATAAAATGTAAATATGTAAGAGCTAATAAAGGAAAGAATAATGCTGGTAGGAGATAGTAGAGATAGAAATGATGAAGTGTTGTACAATGTAATAATTAAAAATCTAAACTGGTATTCAGTAGTGATAAATTTATATCCCTATAGAATATTAAGTGAGAAATACATGCTTTTGACCCTTTAAGGAGTTTATATTAAATTCAGCATCACACCCACTTGAATTATCAAAATGAACTTGAAGATGTATGTGTGTAAATATAAACAGCATATGTTGAAGTTTCACCATCTCTTACATATAAAACTTTATTAAAAGAACATAGTTTTACAAAGCACCTTAGGAAGCCAAGCCTAGGGTTCTTTGGATTACATCTTTTCTCTCAGACTGATTAAGTGGCTCAAGCTCTGAATCTAGAATCCCTGTGAGTGAAACTCAGCTCTACCATGTTATAGACAATTACTTAAGTTATTTGAGTTCATTTATCCCATCTGTAAAATGTACATAAAAAACAGTACCTACTTCAAATGACTATAATAAGGATTAAATAAACTAGACATATACAGCATGTAGAATAGAGACTGGCACATAATAAGAGATGAATTAATATTAGATGTTACCATTAACTCTACATTTTTATTCATGATTAAGTACAATAAAATATTCTAGAAGAAAGCAAAATCTATTTCAAATATGTAGCAAAAATTTTTGTTGCATGTGTTTTGCTTAAATACAATTAAGAAACATTATAGAATTTAAAGAGAAAGTGTATTACAACTACATTCCTAATCTTTTTTTTTTTTTTTTTTTAATGGAGTCTCACTCTGTCACCCAGGCTGGCATGCATTGGCATGATCTCGGCCCACTGCAAACTCAGCCTCCTGAGTAGTTGGGATTAGAAGTGCTTGTCACTACGCCTGGCTAATTTTTGTGTTTTTAGTAGAGATAGGGTTTCACCATGTTGGTCAGGCTGACTCGAAATCCTGACCTCATGATCCACCCACCTTGGCCTCCTAAAATGCTGTGATGACAGGTATGAGTCACTGTGCCTGGCCTCAATTCCTAATCTTATTGCTTCAATACTTATTTTTTTAGGCTTCAATATATTTTATTTATTTGCTTATAAAAGCCTCAATTATGACATTTCTGTATACATATACAAACAGTTATACAAATACAATAACTAAAAGTGATAAATATGAATTTGCCACTATTGAGTTTCTATTGATGGCTTGTATGGCAGAGATTCTAACTACTCATGAAACTGACTGCCTCTTCTTCATGGTCACACAATTAACCTCCATTTCCTAGCTTCTCTTGCAGTTAGTTATGTTCATATGACTATCCTACCCAAAACAAGGTGAGCAAAAGCGATAAGCACCTCTTGAAAACTTGGATCATAAAATCCTCCATGCTCTTTCCTCCTGGTTGTCCAACTGGTATTTCTGTGTCTATTTTCTAGTATTTCTAACCGGACTTTTTGCTCTGTTCTTCTGTGTTTATATGTGTATTTTCCATTATAAGGTACAGATTTTGGATAGAGGATTTGAGTACACAGTTTTGTGTGTGGAGGGGTGTGGTTGGGAACAGCAGAGAACATCTCCCTCTTGGAAGACAGTAAGAAGCAGTGGCTACCACAATAAAGAAAGCTTAACAAAATTCATACCTGGCATTGACTGGGGATCATTAATTCATAGAACCGTTGAATAATTCTACTGTCTTATTATGTTGTGACAACTAAAATACAATAAAAATATATCTCCACTGGGGCCAGGTGCAGTGGCTCACACCTATAATCCCAGCACTTTGGGAGGCCGAGGTGGGCAGATTACCTGAGGTCAGGAATTTGAGACCAGCCTGCCCAAAACGGCGAAACTCTGTCTCTACTACAAATACAAAAAATTAGCTGGACCTGGTGGTGGGTGACTGTAATCCCAGGTTTTTGGGAGGCTGAGGCAGGAGAATCGTTTGAACCTGGGAGGCAGAGGCTGCAGTGAGCTGAGATTGTCCCACTATACTACAGCCTGGGTGACAAGAGTGAAACTATGTCTCAAATTATATATACACACACATAAATATATATAAAAATATATGTGTGTATATATATGCGTATATATAGTATTTGTGTATATATACACACATAAATACATACAAATATGTATATATATTTATGTGTGTGTGTATATATATATTTGAGATGTAGTTTCACTCTATCAGTGGATATATATATATATATATATATACGTGTATATATATATACGTGTATATATATATTTATGTGTGTGTGTGTGTATATATATATATATCTCCACTGATAGTCATTAACATCTTCTACATCTCAACATCTCAACACTTCTGTGCACTTTATACATTTCATGCCAATGGTAGCAAAAATACCAGCAGGATCCCAATCACCATCAAGGCTCAGCATGCTTGCCAAGCACTTTTCAGATCAAGGTTGAAGCCAGAAATTTTGCACTGAATCTGCCAGTTGCTCTGTAAATATGCAGGGTTTTCACAGTGTCTCATAGATACCTTAAGAGTTGCAATATTCTCATGAGCTCTACTGCAACACTGATAGTCACATGTTGAAGATGGCAGAGCCTTTTCAGCCCAGTTCTATGCAATGCTGAATGAAACATAAGCCTTTACTATTAAGGGTAGCCATTTTGGTGTTTTAATGAGCAAGATAAAATCCTTTGTGTCAAGTCATGAATTTTGAGCTCTTCTCTATTACAACAGCTAGCATTATCTAGCTAGTATAATTAATTGTCCATGATGTTAATGGTTTTGATAAGTTTAAGTCACTGTAATAAAAATGTTGATTCACTCTAAAATAAAATAATTGTTTATTACAGTTACTTAAACGTTTCATAATTATTACATATGCAGTCAACGTTAGAATATGTTTAGTTATTATGTAGGTAGAAATTCAAATTTCTACCATGACAGTACTGTAATGTTACTCACCCAGAAGCAGTTTTTAGATGAATAATGTGATACTTACAAAAGAGTGAATTTAGTTAATTCTAATAATTTTGTTTAATTTAACTAAACTATGAGTCCATCTATATCTTTTGTATTTTATAGGTTACACTTCTTAGAATGCTAGTCAATAATTCTAGCATACTGTAACCTGACTAAAACAAAAAATTTAGGAAGATCACCAGACTCCAATCCAAGACTGCAGGAATATTTGGACTGGTGATGGATTTTTCCAATTACTGCTTTCAGTGTTCACTGTCTATGAACACATTGACGCCATTTAGGATATATTATTCTAGTAAATGAGCAGACTGTTCACACACATTAAATTCCTGTTTCTGTGTAGACTGTAAAATGCAATACCTTTATCTATTTCATGCTGGAATTAAAAATCCATATCACAAATTCTTAGAAAATAAATCATTATTCCTTCCTGAAAAATGTAAATGAGAATGAGCATGTATATTATCAGAAAAGTGCTGAAATATATCCACTGTTTTTCTGGCTAATGTGTCTAAGATTAATTTATTCTGCAATGTACACTTATAATGTACAGTCCCCCAACATTAGATAATGGAATTAGAGAAGTCAAAGGATCCAGTGGAAGGATGAATAAGTTCTTTGTATGTGAGCTGAGAGGTCAGGAAAAAGAGGTAGGTGGAGTTGCTAAAGCAAATAAATAGGTTTAAGGTCATCGTTCTGGTTTACTCATTCCATATATTTCAAATGTATTATAAGAAGCTATGACACTTTTAATTTAAAATATCTACTATGATTATTAACACTTACTTTATATAGACATGCCACTTCTCTGAAAAGGAATCTTTCAGAAGATTTGCTTGGCAGGAGTTGAAGAATAACTTAGAACAAAGAAAGAAAAGAACTAAAGGTACCTGTGGCTTTAATCTACACAAATGATGCTGCCTATATTGGGCTTGTGTTAGTGGAAGAAAATCAGGTAAATCCAGAGGACCCTCCCAATACATTATTAAATGTATGGGACAAGTTGAATTTGAATTTGGCAGTTGGGAGTCTGTAACAAAAATAATAGTGACAATAAAATGTGTTGTGATACCTTTATACAGACATCATATAAGATAAATTACATGCATTACTCTTGTCCACATTATGAGTCTGAGAGCTAGAAATAATACTTCCATCTCAAATGGATATACCATTCTCCTGTTTTGTACACTTAAAATGCCTTCAAAATTTTCAGCATTAAAAAACAAAACAACACAAACAATAAAATCTTTTCAGCAATGCGATGGCTCCTTCCACATGTAAGATTAAAATTAGAACCATTTTCCAACTGATTTAATTTTTTTTTTTTTTTTTTTTTTTTTTTTACAAAGAGAAAAAATAGAAAAACAGAGGTAGGGACTTTAAGCAGAAAGAGGGATGGAGTATGTGAAAGAAAGAATGGCATTAAGGAAACTTAGACAGGAAAGGGTCCAAAATATTCAGACTAAGTATATCTTATGACAAGGGGACAGGGAAAGTAATGTTATAAGAGGTCTACCCTGACACATTGACATAATTCAGGTATGGATTTGGTTGCATGAACCCTAAGACCTGTGTTAAAAAGAAGCCAGTATAGGATCACATATTTGTCACAAATATAGTTTCCTTTAAAGCAAGAGCAAAGAAAAACAGATTGTGCAGTGTATTCTGTACCCCTTGACTTAGTTCTAAGTATTCTGTTCTTTGAGGCCAGAAATTGTGTTCCATTTATCTTTGCCAGAACACCTCAAATACAGTAATTTTTCTGGTAGATAGGACAGAAATATAGATAGATAGATAGACAGATACATAGGTAGATAGACAATTCATTTAATAATCATTTTCAAGATGATATAGCAAACCCAAATTTTTAAATCTCTAAGTGTTTGCTATCAAACTATATTAAAGTAATGGTACAGATACATGCTTTTAAACTTAGGGTATAATTTTAAGCCAGCTATCATAAATTAACCATTTCCATTTACTTAGAGACTATGTCTGGAAATTTCTGATGGGTTTTAAAATATAAGATTTCTTTCTATCAATGGGGTAATCATAGTGCAAATATACATTTTAGTATAAAATCTGCTATAAAATTACAGATAATAATATTGAAATTTTAATATAAGCTGTAAAAACAACCAAAGTGTAACTATGAGACAGCAATTTTTTTTTTTTTTCCTGATTTGTTAATATATGACCCCTTAGTAGGTGAAGTCTCTGTCAAGTTCACAGAGGTATCCAAGAAATTACATTCTAGGCAGAGACTCTCAGAAAACTGCAGATTAATGGCTGCTGTAACCCTGTTGTCCAGTGTCAAAGGAATCATTCATATTGGTGGACTGTGCCCATCAACTGCTTAAAGAGGCCCATGACACTTAACTGACCTCAAACTAGGGGAGAGTTACAAGATTTATTTCCCGTGGCCACAACTTGATTAAAGTGACCCTAACCTTAAAAAAAAAAAAAAAAAGATGAAGGGGCGATTTTAAAAAAATAAATGTTATTAAGGTCTAGGGATGGGCTTAAGATCAATAGCTGAAATTTGGTAGGGGTGAGGTAAGTGGAGATAGGAATGGAAAATTACAATAAACACTTGGGAGATTTTGGAAAGTAATTAACAATAAACAATAAAGACCAAAACTCTGGGGAGATTTCCCTGTCTTTCTCTCCCACACACTCAAGAGCACATGTACACAGAGTCATAATTTCTTCTCTCTAAGCAATTCCAATGAATTCATAAACACATATAGAAACTAATGGTAGACAGAGTTTTTCCCTACTCAAAATTATAAATAGGCAAAGATTTTCAACATTCATCTCTCCTGCTTCTTTCTACTACTCCAGATACCCAGTCCTCAGTGTTTTTATATGCCTCCTCAATTCACAACTCTAAAGGGAAATTTTTCAAGTGCTGGACCATTCGTTCCTAACTCCCGTCACACAAACCTACTCCTCAGTAACTCTCAGACCTTACTATATGATAGTCAATACATCTTATGACCTAATTCAGAATGAGGGGATAATGACCACTTAAATTCACAGAGCATTTATTGAATACCCAGATTTGCAAGACAATATGCCAGTGATACAGTTAAGGAAATAAGGCAGTGTCCCCAAGTAACATATATTCCTTATAAATCAACAGAATACAGGAAGAATATAGGCAATGTTATAACAGAGATGGCAGGGATAGAAAAAATTAAAAAGATTAATTTCAATAAAGAACATTAAGAAAAGCTTTACGGAGGAGATGAAAGTTAAGAAGATGCTTATATGGCTTAAGTATAAAGAAAAAAACAATGTGAGACTTTAGGTTAATACCAGTTAAGATGGTAAATAGCCTGAACAATATGCCCAGTATTTTCTCAGTTTGTGAACAGAGTTCAGATACTTGATGGGCCAGTTCAAAGCTGGATACCTCAGAGCCCTAGGACAATGGGAGAAATAACTTGAGTCTCCTGGCAGCCCTCTAATCATGAAATATATGTATAATACATAAACTACACAACCTCTTGCTTTTATCTTTCTCTTCAACCGAACATTGCTATCATACCAGACAATTTCAAAATTATACCCTTGGGCCTATCGTGTCCTGATTACTTACTTCATAATTGCTTGATTTTTTTCCTTCTCCCCTTCATCACACCATAGCTTTATCTCTCTGAAATCCCTGCTCTGATAAAACCTCTTAAAATTCTCTCATCCAGTATTTTCCACTAAATAGTCTTACTTTTCTCGGAACCTCCATTTGTTCCTAGGCTAAAAGCCTACCAATTTTTTATTTCTTTTTAAATCTCAACTACTCGGCTATCTTGGTGACATTTACTGGCATATTTAACTCATTTTTCCTTTATTCTTGGCTCTAGCTTTGCTGACAATGTGTGAACAAATGAGCCCAAACACTTTGTTTTTCTGTACTTCCCCTCCTGAAATTTCTGGTGATGCTGAAAAAATTAAATAGTCTGTTAATTTGTATTATAAATCTATGATCTGCCCCCCCTCTTCTAGATCTGTAACACTGTTCAGTACCCATTTACTTTCTTTGAAACAGCTGTTCCAAGCCATCGTCACTCTTCTCAGTGCTACTCAGACTCTGCAACTTCTACCTTTAGCAAACACAGTATGCTGCCTTCATCACAGCAAACAACTTGAGGCCATCGGATGGAATCTCCCAAACTCTCATCCTTCTCACTTTTCAACTTACCTGCATTTGTATCTATTGTTAATTATCTTCCTGCTGTCATGAAGGAGTAGAGTCTCTGAGCATTTCAAGGTTAATGTCACTCCTGTTCTTCTCATTTGAAAGCACCCCGCCCCCCCCGCCCCCCGCCATTTGTGTCTTTAAGATCCTCTCTCAGCTCTTTCTCTTCCACAACCAACATGCTAAACACTCCCTACATCTTCTCTAAATTAACCTTCTTCTCTAAAGGAACCAATTGTTTTATCTTTCCTGTGTTGCCTGCTTTGAACATCTGTTACTAGCGGAAACCACTTTTTCCCCATTCACTCCATACACTAATTCACATTGTCTCCCTGTAATCTAGTGCAGCACTGCAGCAGCTCCTGTCAAACTCATCAGTGTACAAAGTCTGGTGGGCATTATCAATCCTCACCCTATTTGATTTCTATAGGCATTTGGCCAGTCCCTCTTTGTTCAGACACTCCTACCCTACTTCTCATTTGACCCTATCTTACCAACTTTGCTTTCCTTCTCTTTTTATGTTTTCCACTTATTGAAAATTCATTCCTATTCTCATTTTACACTTCCTGAAAAATCTGCTCTGCTCTAAAATCTGCATGTAAAATCCAATTTCTACATCTAATAAAGATTATTCCTCTAAGATGCAGGTCCATAGCTTTTATTGCTTATTAAATATTAGAAATCAGCATTTTAAACTCAACTTGTTATAAAATGAACTGCCATTTATTCTCATTTATCTTTCTCCAGTCCAACTAACTTGCTTAATCATGTAAATTGCTCAAATTTTTTCAAATTAATTTCCCAATTTTTCTACTTCCTCTTCTTTTGAAACCTCATCCGTAACAAATCTTAGTGTTTCAATATCATCAGGACATAAAATATCTTATCTGAACTACTGAAGTATCTAATTTGAGTTGGCTTTTCCCATTCCAAATCATCTTTCATATTGTAGCTGAAGTTATTTTCTTCAAAATTACGAATTATATTGTGTCATCCCCCTACTAAAGTACTAATAATGCCAAACCAATCACTGCACAATTAAGTTCACACTTAATTTGACATATATAAAGTCTTGTTTCATGTACCCAAGCACTTCATTTTTTTCTATAGTCTTTTTTAAGCTTTGCCATAGATTCACTCTATGTTTTAGCCACAAAAATGTCTAATGTTCTGGTACATGCAGACATTCAAAGATGTTTCTGAACTGTCTGTGCATAATTTGCTTAGTTTGCTCTTCTCTTCCTTTCAAGGTTCATGCCAAAGGCCCTTTCTGTAAAGCTTTTCTAACTTCCTTTGCACAACACTGCATTATAATCATCTGTTTACTGGACTGTGCCACCAGTCTGAATTCTTTGATTAAAATTCATATTTAGATATCTCTTTCCCCCAATTCTCCCACATGGAATTCCTATGTGTAAAAAATTTCTGTCACTGATTAGGAGATGTTTTTGAACACTAAATATATGCAGTGCCATAATTAGAATTCAAGGGAAAAAAGGAAGTAAGAACATTATTTGACCTAATTGATGCTAAATATATTCCACAGCAACCTAACTCTTAAAGAATCAATTGATACATATTTGTATCATTCCAAATATAATGGTTTCAATGTTATAAGATTGGAGGAAGAAGAATATGTGTGCTCCCTTCAACATAATGCAGTGTACCTTGTATTATATTGCTTTTCATGCAAAATAAAATAATAAGCACAGGTTTTTGCAATATAATCTGTCTTCATTTTATGAAGAAATAAAATGAAGAAGAATGTGACTTAGAGGTATTCAGAGTGACCGAACACTCTAAATAGTGAGTCATTGGAGTGTTATCTCTCAGGAGGAGGGCTGTCCATTGTCCTCAACTCACATCTGAATGCTGACAAGATAGACTATTTCCTGTTAAGATGGATGAACAGATACTTCTCAAAAGAAGACATTTATGCAGCCAACAAACATACAGTTAAAAAGCTCATCATCAACGATCAATAGAGAAATGCATATCAAAACTACAATGAGATACCTTCTCACATCAGTTAGAATGGCGACCATTAACACAATAGATGCTGGTAAGGCTGTGGAGAAATAGGAATGCTTTCACACTGTTGGTAGGAGTATAAATTACTTCAACCATTGTGGAAGACAGTGTGGCAATTCCTCAAGGATCTAGAACCAGAAATATCATTTGATCCAACAATCCCATTACTGGGTATATACCTAAAGGATTATAAATTGTACTATTATAAAGACACATGCACACATATGTTTATTACAGCACTATCGACAATAGCAAAGACTTGGGACCAACCCAAATGCCCATCAATGATAGACTGGATAAAGAAAATGTGGCACATATACACCATGGAATACTATGCAGCCATAAAAAAGGATGAGTTCATGTCCTTTGCAGGGACATGGATGAAGCTGGAAACCATTATCCTCAGCAAACTAACACAGGAACCAAAAACCAAACACTGCATGTTCTCACTCATAAGTGGAAGCTGAACAATGAGAACACACGAAAATAGGGAGGGGAACATCGCACACTAGGATCTGTCAGGGGATGGGGAGAAAGGGGAGGGAGAGACTTAGGACAAATACCCAATGCATGTGGGGCTTAAAACCTAGACAACCAGTTGATAGGTGAAGCACCATAGGACATGTATACCTATGTAACAAACTTGAACGTTCAGCACATGTATCCTAGAACTTAAAGTAAAATTTAAAAAAGTAAAATAAAATAAAAGATAGAGATACAATTTTTTTTCACCAAAGTCTAGCTTTGAGCTCTTGTTAAAATAGCCAGAATTTGTTCATTACATATGGAACTTTTTAATATACATAACTAATGCTTTTCAAAGAGCATTGTACTTATATACGTATGAAAAATGGGAAAATCTTCATGAGGAGAAATAATAAAAACCAAATAGTCCAAACATGTTAAATTTTACATTCTGATATGTTAATAAATGAATTCCTGTGCAATGGGAGGGTACCAATAAACATGAGATATATATTCTGCCTTAATTGAGATTATGATCTATTTCAAGAAATGACATAAACATGTAAAAAGTAATATAAAACTTGAAAATTGCCTAAAAGAAATATTACAAGTTGTTCCACTATTTATAATCAAACAAAGCGTACAAGCAATAATTGCCACAGATATTCATGGAAGAAAAAGTATCCTTTCCTTTGGGATACTGAAAACAGGTATTTTGGGCTATACATTTTGTAATTCTTTGTTTGACCTGAGAAAGACTTTCAACTATATATTTCTGGGACTAAATCTGTATAATTATGGAAAAGTTCATTTTATACTGTTTTCTAACAAACGTCAAAGTTGTATTGCTCTTCTTGAAATCATACCCAACGTGAATTTGAAGAGTAAAGCAGTCTAAAAAGTTCAGTCAATGGCATTTCTTTTTACTAAGTGACTTAAGATAGTCCTGGAGAGGAAGGAAAGGACTATCTGACAGTGTCATTACTGAAGGAATAAATGACATATCAGGCACATCAAAGTTGAATCATGGAATCAAAATGGATTCTGAAACACGAATGCTAAAAATTGAATATTTATTTCTCTGCCTTTTGAAGGTCACTGATATCAACCCTCAGGAGAGCACTGGGAATATGAGACAACCTTTGCTGTTGGATGCTATCTTCTCCTCTAGCCAAAAATAATCCCAGTAGCAGGGGCCCAATAGGACTTTGCTGTTTGACAGCCTTGTGATAAGTCATTCAACCTATTCTCTGCTAGAGAGTCAAACGCAATGCTAAAATGGCTTTGCGTTGAAACAAACACAGCCAGGGAGCTCTGATATCCACTGGCTGCTTATCACATGATGCTGCCTGTCGTTCGCCATAGCTGGGTATCTGCTGAGGAGCTTTTAAAAACACGACTGCCTGGACTCTACCTCAAACAATTACCCCAGAGTCTCTGGGGGCAGACTTCAGCATGATTCTTTTTGAAAGCTATCCAGTTGATTTATGTGCACACAGGTTTATTAAACACTGTATCGGATCAAGATCAGTGCTTCTCAAACTTTAATGTGCATACTAATGACCCGGAGAGCTTGTTAACATCAAGATTCTGACTCAGTAAGTGTTGGGTAGGACCTGAAATCTTTCACTTCTAATATGCTCTCAGGTGACACTGCTGCTGCTGCCATAAGTGCTGCATAATGAATTGTAATTCTTTATAGCATTATTTGGCACAGCTATTTTTAAAATCCTATATATTAAGCTTCACCTTTAAGAGATTCTGATTCTATGAAGTGTCTTCTAAAAAATATATTAATTAAATTTCTCAGATGATACCAGCTTTGTTGTACAATGTGGCTATATATATTAGAAACTCCTGCTTCAAGATGTCCCAGGAAAATTCTATCTTCCTTGAAAGAGTGACAGAAGCTGGGCCAATATAAGAATGGAATTGCTGAACTCCCTCAGTGTTAGTTTCTCCTACAGTATTCTAGACATCATTCCTATTATCAAATTAGCCCTGTTGGTTCAGTGGATTAGATAGAAAGCGCAGTCCCCTTTCCTCATAGAACACCTCTATACCTCATCTCCTAGAGATCAGCCACTCTTAAAATGTTTGAATTTATTCATAGGAAACACAAAGTATGGTAATAGGCATGTTGCAATTGGTCACACAAAGAAAATAATCCTCCTAAAAAACTAACTTTGGGGCTACATCGTTCTTGAAGAAGTTATTAAATAAGACAAAAGAATTAGCGTAAAAGAAAGTTTCAGATGCAAAAATTAAAAAAAAATTAGCAAGATTGGCTATT
>NW_016804595.1:4671505-4683611 GCF_001698545.2 Rhinopithecus bieti
CCCCCCCCCCCCCCCCATGACAGTGCATATACGCTATTGGCTTTTTCTGTGTTTATTATGGGCACATATGTAAATATGTACACAATAATACAAACATACCATATAAAGAAGATAAATTAAAGCTAACTTCAACCCTTTAAGTAAGCACTGACCTCAGAGTCAGAGATTATATCTAGTTCTACCTTGGTGACTCTGGGCCTCAACTTTCCATTTGTAAAATGAAGGAGTTAGACTGCATAATAATATCAACCACTTGAGTTCTTGAGTTTCTTGAGTTCTTATTATGGGCCAACCAGTGAGTAATGTGTTTGGCAAATCATTAGTCCTGTTTAGTTTACACCCCCATGAGACACACTATGTTGCACCTGCTTTTGTGGATGAGGAAAGGAAAGACTCAGAGGAATTACTTTTATTGCCCAAGGTAAATATTGATCAATTAGATTTAGTTCCTTTCCCAGAGAAGCTCTCCATAGGCCACTCATTCAGCAACCTGTATTAAAAAGTTGCATTCACCAAACTTGAAGTTAGAATTGCAAGACAAGACTCTGGACTGTAGAGCTAACACACTTACCATAGACCTCTCATTCCCTTGGGGTAAACCAAGACTGACCTTCTGGATGGAGCTTTCAGATAACTCCATCACCATGATAACCTACCTAAATAGGAAAGGGAACATGAAAGAGATAGGAGCCAGTCAACTCAGAGTAACTGTATCCACCTCAGATCAATATCAGCAAACAGCTGATGCGGGTTGGGAAAGTTAAGGATGAAAGATGTTTGAGAGGGAAAAGACCACAAGGAGAAAGTATGCATGCTGTTGTGCCTTCCTCTAACCTAAATTTTTAAAAAGGCAATTGGTTCATAAGTTTGGGTGTCATCCAAATCCAGAAATACAACCTTTGAAGAGTCACAAATCTTTCAGAGCCCAAAAACTACAAGAAAGAAACACATTAGATCAATAGTAAGAATTCAAAGCTTTTGTAGATAAATAGAAATGGCTTCTAAAGACAACTCACTTTAAGTATTTTGGTCAAAAAAAAAGAAAAGCTTGAATTCACCTATCATCATTTGAAAATAGAAAAAAAGAAGACAAAATCTGAAATAAAATAAAAGAAGAAAATAAACCTACACCTGAAAAAAAATTCAGAGCATATTTTTTAATGATGATCTATCCATGAAACAAACGTTTTAGACAGCAACTCTTTTACTTGCTCAAGGAAATAAAGGCCAATATGAACTCAATAAAAAAAAAAAAAATCACACGTATTACCTATATGTATGCATATTTGTCTATTTTGAAAAGATACAGAAAGATAAATAGAGATAAAAAGGGCTTATTAGAGTTAATAAGAAAACAAGCATTCCTAATTAAAATATTTGAAATAAAATATGTAGTTAAACTTGAAAAAAAAAATCAGTGGAGATTGAGTAAAGTATGCCGAAAACCAGGGAGGAATGCAAAATGATTAAACACAGATAGGATGGAAGGTATTCAACATAATATAAAGACAATGAACGAACAATGTATCACCATTCTTATTCCCAAATAAAAGAGAACTATCAATGTACAACAGGGGGAATAATCCTCAAAGATGATAGGTTATCTCAAAGAAAAATAAAATCTCAATCCATGGAGTGAAAAGAAAAAAAAAAAAAAAAAAAAAAAAAAAAAAAAAAAAAAAAAAAAAAAAAAAAAATGGCCTGTGACAACATCAAGACATGAAAATAATAACCACTGGTTTGCAAAGATAAGGAAAGGAAAAGAAATAAACAAAAGAAGACATAAAGGAAGAGCAAATACATCTGTTAAAACAATAAATGTAAAAGTAATGAACTTACCTATGAAAAGAAAAAAGCTCCTTAGTTTCAAACAAATAACAAAATTTTAAACACACATTACTATAAAGGAAACTTAAATATTAACATTGAAAAAAATCCTAAATTAATGATAAAGAAATACAAAATGTGTGTTTATGCGTGTGTGCATATATATGTGCTATTTCACTGATGTCAAAACCAAGGTTATAAGGACTGAAAGGGTTAAAGAGTTGGATTTTTGTTTATTGTTTTGGAAAGGTATAATCCAGCGTAATACATCAAATAATAAAACGTGTCAAAATATTTATATATAAGAATACACAACTTTACTTCGTTCTAGTTTCATATGGTACATGTGACACTAGCATTTTCTAAGGTAAATATTGACTTTATTACACAATAAGCAATCATTTTGAGCCCTCATAATGTGGTACTGCTTATCAGTCAGATGGTCTATTGTAACGGTGTTCCTTTTTTATTTGTTTCTTTTTTTTAAGAGCTCTATGTGTGAGTCAATTTGAATATATCATTATTTTGTCCTTATTTCTTTATGAACATGAGTGGAAAATGGGAACATGAAAGTGTTAATGTTAGTGTTAATATAATCAAGAGGAAGATCATCTGCTGAAGTGGGGCTACAAGGAAAATAATAAGTTGCAACAAGTAGACAGAGTGTAATTCACATTTTCTGACCACAATAGGATAAATCTAAATTTGATAATGAAACTTCAGCAGAGAGCTCCTTGGATTTAAGCAGGTAAACTGTATATTCAAAAATGAAGAAAAAAATAAAATTAAAGAACATTCGTGAAATAATGGAAACAGACTATTGAATATTGTCTGTAAACGGCAAGGTGTAGTATAGATGATCTGGAACAATCTTTAAATTTACAGATTGAAACCTTAGGTGATTTTTATAAAAACAACATTAACAGGTCTATAGCAAATAAGCAGACAGCTTGCTACAAAGAACAATATCAAAAAAAAGTAAGGTTGGTATTCTAGCCTTTCTTGAACATATTTCAAAAGAGTCAAAAGACAATAGATATGGTGTAATTTACATTTTCTGACCATGATGATATACATCAAAATTTATTAAATTTTGGAACAATAGGAAAGTCGTATATTTGTTATATTCCATTTGGTACTTCTCCACCCACTACCACATGCTATGTATACCCTTTTCTCCAACTTACTTTGACCACCATTGGATCTGGGCTCCCCTATTTTTGGTTTTCTGGGTGGCTTTTAGCCACTAAGTATATTGATGGGAGACTGAGGAGGAGAGGAGAGTGAGCATTTTGACACCCCAGTTTCTTCTAGAGTTGAACCATTTGGTTGGAATTCTGTTTCCTGCTAGACCCCTGACTAATGCATGTAAATATATGAATTTTTTAAATCACACACACACTAACATAGATATAAAATACACTTAAATTAATACTAAAACTACAAACTGTTAAAATATATTAAAATTAGACTCTTAACCTTAGTTTTGACAGAGGCCCCAAAACTATTCCAAAGAATAGGCAGCTGGGAATAGCGTTAGAGTACCTGTCTATGTGGAGCTGGTGAAGAATTAGCTAAAAGAGTCTTTTTTTTTTTTTTTTTTGAGACGGAGTCTCGCTCTGTCGCCCAGGCTGGAGTGCAGTGGCGCGATCTCGGCTCACTGCAAGCTCCGCCTCCCGGGTTTACGCCATTCTCCTGCCTCAGTCTCCCGAGTAGCTGGGACTACAGGTGCCCACCATCATGTCCGGCTAATTTTTTTTTTTTGTACTTTTTTTGGTAAAGACAGGGTTTCACCGTGTTAGTCAGGATGGTCTCCATTTCCTGACCTTGTGATCTGCCCACCTTGGCCTCCCAAAGTGCTGGGATTACAGGCGTGAGCCACCACGCTGGGCCAAATTTGCTAAAAAATACTTTTGTCACCACTGGTCTTTCATCCATCTTTAGATGGATGAAACAAACAGTAAACTGGGTACTGACTCTGGCTGTGCAATCTAAAGGGTCACAAAGAAAGGTGGGATGAAATGTTGTGAAACATAGGGTGGGAAGGCTGTAATCTGGAAAGAATCTGCTCCTTCACTAATTAAACACTAGAAGCATGAGTTTCCCGTGGGCCAGATGTGGACCAAGAGAGAAGGAGAGATGCAGATAGAGACTGGTTTGACAGGGTGAGGTGGTGGGTGCAGAGCAAGGGGCAGACAGATACAGAGGCAGAGATAAAGAATGCTGTCTTGAAGTTCACTCAACGAGATGATGCTCAATAGGGTACCATAGAAGAGCCATGGGATCTCAACAGAGAGGACCTGTAAAGAGGTAGACTACTAAGAACCAAAGAAACTACTGAGGTACTACTAAGATGGAAATTAAAAGTGGTCAGCAGGAGAGCATCTCATTTATAGCACAGAATTGAAATTGAGGGCCAGTTTTAAAGAAGTGTAGTTCAAGAAACCTTTTCTCTACCTTACCTCTACTCTCACTTTTTGCCACCTATTTAACCCTGGACAGAAACTGCCTCTGGCACAGGAAAGAAGGAAGAAGAAAACCACAATCCCCTCCCTCACTGTGCCCTAGAGAAAGATAGAAGATGATATGTAAATATAAACTAGTAAATTATTTTTAAAAGTTAAATAAATCCAAAATTTAAATTTTTAGAAGGGCAATGAAAAGTTAAATTATTATTCACAAAAAAATCAAGAAAATGTGGAAATTGCAAATGAAAACAAAGAAAAGAAAAGGAGTAAAACCACAGATAAGAAGTAAATGAATAAATCATATAAAAAGAATGTTTTCTAGGTACATGTAAGTTATCAAAATTGAGGTAAGGAGATGCAAAAAAATAAAAATAAAAGCATATCCATAAAATGAATTGTAAAAGTTGTCAAAAAATTATTTCTGACTGAACTGTCAGCTCTGCTTCTTACTTGTGATGGACAATAAAAAACATACTGCTAATATCGCTCTCACCTAAACCCACCACCCAGAAACATCACTGAATGACATTAAAGATAGTTTTAAAAATATAAACTTCATAAGGAATGGGGCAAAAAGAGAGAAAACAAAGAGAAAATGTTGGGAACTCAAAGAAGAATTGTTAAATGGTAAACAGCCTTATAGAAAAATATTCAAATATATAATGTAAATTGTTCCAAAGACTCAGCAATCAACAGTGCCAAGAATGTCTGGACCTGGACGCTGAGAAACCTAAGAAGGTGATATAACCCATGGAGGACGGCATGAGAAGAAGGCTGATCTCTCGACATCTTCCAACTCCATCACATTAGAAAAATATACTTGCTTCCAAAATAAGTTATTCTTTAAAGTTTGTTCTCTGGAGATGTTCTCTAGACTGGGGGACTGGCAGGAACGGTGTGGAATATTGAAAGAGGAATTAAGTATCCCTTTGAATATTCAGAGCAGAATCTTGATCTTTTTTGCCCTCTTCTGACACCTGCCATCCTGAAACATAGCAAGTAGACCAGTATCAGGCTGGATATTGAAATAAACTTTTTAAAGAATTCTCAGCAGCCCAAGAAGAAAGATCAGGAAAAAAATGATTTTGTAGCTCTTCCAACAAATAAATAATTAATTCAACAGTGCAGCTCAAAGTTAACAAGGTCTATACATGTACTCAGAACCTCAGTTTTTGTTAAGTTAATCATGAACAGAAAATTAAGATATTCCATGCATCTAAGAAAAGTTTCTTACATGAAAGATAGAAACTAAAACAGAAACAAAGGAAAAAAATCTCAGGGGAACTAAAACTTAAAAAAGGGGAGAGGGAATTTTCAAAACAAACAAACAAAATACATCATTAAATATTGGCAGAGAGATAAGATCCATGAATCATTCATCAAATCTCAAGAAACATTCCAAAAACAAATAACAAAATGTGTTATTTGTATGTTAAAATCACAATACCCTAAATGAACACTTAAAGAAAACAGAGACTCAAAGATAAAGCTGAAGAAATCTCTGAAAAAGCTGGAGAAAAGAAGATAAACAGAAGGAAATCAGGAGGAAAAAATATTAAAATCCTACTCTCCACTGTACTCAACATTCCTAAAGAAATTCCCAAAAGAAAGAATAAATAGAATAAAACAGTAGAAATCACCAGAAAATACAATTCAAAAAAATCAATTATATTAATAGCCAAATTCAAAGAGATGACTAGCGGTCCAAAAAGCATGAAAATAAACTCTCACAAAAGTATACCTTTGTGAAATTTTAGAGCACTTATATAGATTAATATTCCATAAATAACCAGAAATGAGGGGAAACAGGGTCACATACAAAAATCGGAAATCAAAATGGAATTGGATATCTCAATAGCAACAGTAGATATAGAGATATCAAAATCTAAAATAAAAATAATTTTAACTTGGATTTCTAACAATTAAATGTGAGGATAAGAAAAAAAGACATTTTCAGACATGTTCTCAAAAACGTATCTGCCATCTACTCTTTCACAGTAAACATATTCGTATAAATCAAGAAAGAGGACAATAAAGGGAATAGCAAGTGATCCAACATAAGAGAGATAAGAAAATCCCTAGGATGACGAGGAAAAGTGAGACTAGGATAAGAGCTGTGTACAGACACAAAAGAGCAAGCAGTCCAGATGCAGAAATGTGATCATGAAACTTATCTGTTTAGGGTTGTCATCGATAAAATCCTCACTGCTCTCTGGGACTAGAGTTGGGCAAAGAGTTAGGCTTAACATCCAAAGGATGATCTACAACAGACAAAACAAATAAATCTCTCCTGATCAAAATTAAAAACTGTTATTTAGCACAAGTCCATGTGAAAGGATGAGAAGCAAAGCTACAGAATGGGAGAAAATGTTTGCAAAGCACATATCCAATAAAAGACTAGTTTTTAGAATAGCTAGAGAACTCTTCAAAACTCAAAAACATAAAACAAATGAGTCAATTAGAAAATGGGCAAAATACATGAACAGACACAGAGGTTCACAATGACAGCTGTTCACATTGTATACAAAGAAATTTTATACATACGACAATAAGAATGTGAAAAGATGTTCAGTGTCATTACACATTAGGGAAACTCAAACTAAAAGCACAATGAGATATCACTACAAACTTATCAGAATAGTTACAACGAAAAATAGTAGCAATAACAAATACTGGAGATAATTTACAGAAAATAGATTACTCACACATTGCTTTTGGGAATGTAAAATGGTACAACCAGTCTGATAAATAGTTTGGTGGTTTCTTTTAAAATAAAACATGCAAATAGTATAAATTCCAGAAATTGCACTCCTGAGTTTTTTCATTATATTTTATTATTTTTATTTTTTATTTTTTGAGACAGTTTCATTCTTGTTGCCCAGGCTGGGTGCAATGGCACAATTTCAGCTCACCACAACCTCTGCCTCCCAGATCCAAGCAATTTTCCGGCCTCAGCCTCCCAAGTAGCTGGGATTACAGGCATGTGCCACCACGCCTGGCTAGTTTTGTATTTTTAGTAGAGACGAGGTTTCTCCATGTTGGTCAGGCTAGTCTCGAACTCCCAAACTCAGGTGATCCACCCACCTCGCCCTCCCAGTGTTGGGATTACAGGCGTGAGCCACTGCGCCTGCCCTAGCCCAAGTATTTTTCAATGAGTTAATGGTTGAACAATCCATGATACATTCACACCATGGAATACTATTTAGCAATAAAATGGAAGTAACTATTGATACGTACAATAACTTGGTTGAATCTCCAGGAGATTATGCTGAGTGTTAAAAGTCAAAAAGTTACATATTTTATAGTTCCATTTATATAATACTTTGGAAATAACATTTTAGAGGTGGAGAACAGATTAATTGTTGCCAGGGGTTTAGGAATGAAGAGGGTTCATGAGTGTGGTTATAAAAGAACAACTCAAGGGATACCTGGGAACATTTGAGGAACACAAGGGCTACTTGGGACATCAAGGAAACTTGGGGATAGTTGCTGTTCTGTAGGTTGACTATGATGACAGATAAAGAAACCTACACAGGTGATAAAATTGTGTAGAATTAAAGATACACATATGTACACACAAAAGTATGAGGATGGCTGGAAAAATCTGGAAAATACTGGTGAATAATATAAATGCAAATATCCTGTGATACTGTACTATAATTTTGCAAGATGATACGCTTGGGGGATACTGGGGAAAGCGCACACGACATCTCTATACCATTTCTTACAATTGTATATGATTCTACAATGATAAAGAGATAAATATACAGATTATTCCAGAACTTAGAGAAAGAGGGGGAGAATCCCAATTTATTGTTAATAGTAGTATAACCACGATTCTAAAATTGAACAAAATACTATAAAGAAAATAATTACATTTCATCCTCAACTGAACCTTCCAGGATTCTAGAAGGATTTACCCATGATAAGGAGGAGCTAGAACAACTACTTTCAGGGAGCCAAGGAGGTAGTCAAAATGCCTGTTTCTGGTCGGGGTTTTAAGTGGTGAAAAAAAAGTCTTCCAGAAAACAATCAAAACTTACTACCTCAGCCCTCATTGACCTGTAGTCCCTATTTAAACTCTCAACGAAGCCCTGAAATCTCCAAGCCAAGAAAGCAACCTAAAATTAATTTAGACTTTTGCCAACCCAGATGCAAAATCATTTTATAAATATCATACAACAGGGGTTCACATTTTCCAAAAAATGAAACAAACAAACAAACAAACAAACAAAAAAAAAAAAAACACACTGAAAAGTAACCACAATAAAAAACTTAAAACCACACAAGTAAACAATCCACAATGTGTGAGCACTCAAAAGACAAAAATAAACAGAAGTATTTTTACCCCTTGAATGTGGTAGAAAATAGAATACAATAAAATTGATGATAAACTGAATAAGCTTACATTTTTTCTTTAAATAAGGGGCACATAAACCATAAATAGAAGAAAAATTAAATTTGAAAAAAAAACAAAAGTACTTTGATAAATGAAATAAATATAATTAAAAATCAAATTTCAATGGGTATATTAAATAGTTGAGGAGACATAGCTGGATACAGAATTAGTCAACTTGGTAATTACCTTAATGTAATGACAAATAATGTAATTCATATGGATATATAAAGACATAGATGATATGAATGATAGTTAAAGAAATATGTAGAATAGAGTGAAATGATCTAATTGAGTGAGAGTTGTAGGCAGAGAGAATGAAGAAACAGGAGAGAGGTAATATTCAAAGAGAAAAAGACAAACTTATTCCAGAACTCAGAGGAATATAAAATCTCAGATAAGCCCAATAAAACATGAAAATAAAGTGACACCTAGATACAATGTAGGGAAACACTGTGAAACAGACCACTAAAGACAAAGAGAAAATATTTACAGAGCAACCAGAGGGAAATGACAAATTACACACAAAGAGACAAAAGAACAATACACTTATTAGTAACAATAAAGAATAGAAGAAATTGAATTAATGTCTTCAAATTGATAAAGAAAATGACTGCTAATCTATAATTACACGCTCATTAGTAAAGATGAAGCCTGCAAATTTGCATCTCATAGAATCTAGCTTAAGAACTACTAAGAGAGAAAATTCAGTATATGAAATAAATTCAGTATATACCCAAATATTAGTATTAATTATTTGTCTGATGGAATAAAGAATTTTGTTTTCATCTGGATTTTTCATACAATAAACATATTATTTGCATGATTATATAATGAAAACATTAAATTTTCTTTTGAAAGGTTCTTCATAAAAATAATGGACGAATTTAAACATGATATTGTGACATGTTCAAAGGGATTTAGAGCAAGAAGTTCTGATATCTTTCTTTGCCATGTGACATTGGGTAATTCATAATTCCTTTTAGTCTCACTCACTTACTATGTTAATTCTTCATGACAGCAAGATAACAAATACGAAAGAAGATTGAATATGAAAAATCCCTCTAGCGTATAAAGTGTTATTATTATATTATTGTTTGCTAGAGCCTAATGAAGATCATTTAGTGGTGGGGATTGAATATGAACGGTATATATATACTTTGTGGTCACCTTACTTTTCTTCCTGAAAATACTCTTGTTCTTTGAACCTACACTCTAATTCTAGCTCAGGGACTGCTTCAGGAAAACACACACACACACACACACACACACACACACACACACACACACACACATACCCCTTAAATTCAGCTTCAAACTTTTCAGCATTTTCTAATACAGAGGTTTTTGCTTTTTGTTTAATGTGCATTGCCCAATGACTATTGCACTGTAACCATTTTGCTGTTGTTGTTCTCGATATAATTGATTCCATTCCTCTGTAAATAGCAATTAGCCATTAATCTTCTCATGCTATGAAATAAAACAATCTACACATTCCACTTTCTGAAGAAATCCTGGCCTGATGAAAGAAATCCTGGCCTGATGCTATTTTGGAGAGGCAAGTTCTGGAGCCCAGCAAGGGCCAACAACCCTGTGTATGTTCCTCAAATGAAGGCTTACCAGACCCATGAGCACATAGCTCTCATCCATCTGTATATTCCATAATAATTACAAGTTTAGTTCCAGATAAAAAATATTTTTAAAACCTGTTAATAGTATACTTAAGAGTATACTGCTTAAGACAGGGTGATATTTGTGGTATACACATAGTATCTACACAGGTTTAACTTCAGTCTTAGAAATGTAAAAGCATTATTTCCATTGTTTATCCACTGAAAAAACTGGTGTCTGGAGGAGGGTAAAAAAAAAAAAAAAAAGGTTTAAGAAATCAATTGACTATTCCCAGCATTATTTTTTCCTTATATCCTAGCTTATCTGGGAGAAAAAGGTCATATGTAAAGAGATACAAGCTCTATTTGGGTCTAAGAAGATAATATTGCACTGTTTTTTGATATATGTTTTAGCTGAAAGAAGGTTTTATCACTTACTGTAAAATCCTACATTAAAAAATATTGTGGAAAATTGATGGTGACGTTAAGTGAATTTATGGACATGTGGTGAGTGTTTCTTCTCCAGCCCCTAGTCATCCTTTTGTAATTTTCAGGTTCAAGATAAATGCTAGTGTGCATGTCCATCTGCTCTACCCTGTCTCACCTAACACACTTATCACAGGTCACCTTGAAAGTATGATTCCTCTTTCCTTCCTTTAAAATTGTGAGTGTCACTAGGGTTGCATTAACCAGTCCACCTTTTTCTCTGTCACTTCTGTGATATCTATCATTATTCAAGTTAATCTCTGTGCCTCCCACAGAGTCAGATTTACCCGTTTTACTGACTTCTCCTAGATGGCTTTTCCTGCAATGAGGTGAATACTCCGGTATTTCACCATCTGCCCTTCAAAAATCCATTCACATCTCTATTCATCATTGGCCAAGAAAAAAAAAATGCAAAAACATTCATGGAGTGGCAATTTTGTCCTAAGTACTATGACTAAGGAGTAGAAACTTTACATCTGTTATCTGTATTTAGCTTCACAGCAAGTTTAAGAAACAAAAATAATAGTCCCCCATTATCTATGACAGATATGGTCCAAGATTCCCAGGATGCCTGAAACCATGGATAGTACCAAACCCTATAGACACTATGATTTTTTTCTCTCTCTCTCTCTCTATATGTCTATAAAACATTTAATGTACAAATTAGACACAGTAAATAATATTCATAACTAATAATTAAGTTATTAGTAAAATATTATTAAATAAAATCAGGGTTATATGAACACAAGCACTGTGATACCATGACAGTCAAGCTGATATCCCAGAAGGCTACTAAGTGACTAATGAGTGATTAGTGAGCAGTATAGACAGCATGGATATGCTGGACAAAGAGAGCACTCACATCCCAGGCGGGACAAAGTAGGATGGTGCAATATTTCATCACACTACTTAGAATGGTGCACAATTTACAATTTATAAATTGCTTATTCCTGGAACGTTCGTTCCTTTCAACATTTTTTGGACCTCAGTTGATGGTAGCAAACTGAAATTGCAGAAGCTGAAATTGCTGGTAAGTAGGGGACTACTGTATTGTCAGCTCCCTTTTTCAGAGGGGAGAAGTGAAGCACACTTTCCCAAGGTCATACAGCTGCTAAATGGTGGATTCGCATCTCAAATATAAATATAAAGCATACAGATGACTTTTTTTTTTTTTTGAGGCGGAGTCTCGCTCTGTCGCCCGGACTGGAGTGCAGTGGCCGGATCTCAGCTCACTGCAAGCTCCGCCTCCCGGGTTTACGCCATTCTCCTGCCTCAGCCTCCCGAGTAGCTGGGACTACAGGAGCCCGCCACCTCGCCCG
>NW_016804595.1:4687032-4718925 GCF_001698545.2 Rhinopithecus bieti
CTCGATCTCCTGACCTCGTGATCCGCCCGTCTCGGCCTCCCAAAGTGCTGGGATTACAGGCTTGAGCCACCGCGCCCGGCCTGGATGACTTTTTAAAATGTAGACTTGTTTGTTTTGGAATACAATTTACAATTGATGACGTAAATTAATACTAAATGTTCCTTCAATGAATTTTGACAAATGCATTCACCTGGGTAACGTAAAGCACTATTGAGATAAATTTACCATGAACCCAGAAACATTCCCTCTGTCCTTTTCCCAGTAAATCCCACTCTGCATCTCCAACAGTGACCACTGCTTTGATGTATTTATAGCATGGACTCATCGTATCTAATATAGAATTTCATATCAATTGAATGACACAGTATATGCTTCTTTTTTGTAAAGACTATTTCAATCAGCATAATTTAAAAATTCTTTTTGTGTGTTTTACGTTTCTGAGTAATATTGCATTTTATGAATTTACCAATATTTCCATTCTCCTATTGATGGACACATAGGCTGGTTTCAGTTTTTGGTACTTCTGATTTTCTTTTTTTGTTTTCTGAAATATGTTTATTGTAAATTGTCAAGATTTATACTCTTTCTAGTTTATTTTTCTTCAGTATTGTTTAAAAGAACTTGAATGAGGTATAAGATCTGATTTAAGAGACAGGGTAGAGAAGAGTGGGAAGTTGAAGGGAGAGAGGAAACCATCCTTTCTCTGCTCTGCACACCTCATTGGCACACTTCTCTAGAGCTCAAAGTGAAGTCTAGCACATAGCCATTTATTTAATTAGTCATATACTTTAAAAATTATATTAACATTTATGAATCAGTGTTTATGCACTATATTTTATACACATAATTATCATACATTTAATAAGCCTCTAAAGTAATTTTACATTTTCTGATGCTTTATCAATTAGAAATATCCTTTCTCCTTTTAAGTATAGTTAGTAAACATTTCAACTTATCAATATGCCCATTTGGTGGTATCATGCAGGCTTCTGTTATGTCTCAAATAAAGTTATTATAATTATCTTAAGTTATTACAAAATCATACAATGGTTAGGTAATTCCATATTTCCTTTCTGACAGCAAATTTTTCCTAATAGTAAACATTCTTATATGTAAATATCTTGAAAACTCTTTAAAAGGAATAATAATTTTTACACATCATTTGAAAATCTATGACCCGTAACAATATTCTTTTAATTATCACATCTGCTTTCTCACAACAGGTGAACAAAAATCTCATTACTTAAAAAAAAAAATCTTGTCAAAGAGCTTCTAGAGATCATTACACCATCACATATTTGAAGGAGAAATATAATCAAGTACCTATCACAATGACACAGGGTTGTAGATGATAAATAAGGAGTGTAAGACTTACTGTCTATAGTCATACAAAAGATGTTATTTTTGTTATCCTCAGTGAGCTGTGTAGATGAGGATGCCATGTGAAAAATTATAATGTCATTAAAAGACACTGGACATAAACAGTGAGATCAATAGTTCATGATAGTACAGCAAAAGAAACACTGAGGAAGAAGTAGTCTCAGCTTGTCTCAGGATAACTAGGTTATTCCAGCTAAAGCAATTAAACAGAACTCATCAGACTTGATTCTGTCAGGACATGCCCAGTACGTTCATCATGGACACACGGTGCAAATTTGTGTTATAGCTCAGAAATGAGGAAAGGAGACCATGAGGAGAGGCCAATGGACTCACCCTGACTGAAATTAGGCTCATAATTTTCAGAGTTTACCAGGATTGCCCCAGTCTTTTGCCTGGGTCAGCCAGTATAGGATGAAGACAGAGCCAGGATAGTGTTAGCAGTATGTGCTTAGGAGTAGAAACAGTGTGGAAATCACAGTCTTTTTTTTTAAGCAGCCATGCAGTCTAAACACATTCTATAAACTCTCTTAGCTTCAACTTCTTCATTTATAAACTCATCAAGAGGTTTTTGTGATGATTAAACAACAAAACATAAGTAGGCCGGGCATGGGGGGTCACGCCTATAATACCAGTACTTTGGGAGGCTGAGGTGGTAGATCACCTGAGGTCAGGAGTTTGAGACCAGCCTGGTCAATATGGCGAAACCCCGTCTCTACTAAAAATACAAAGAATTAGCTGGGTGTGGTGGCAGGTGCCTGTAATTCCAGCTACTGAGGAGGCTGAGGCAGGAGAATCATTTGAACCCAGCAGGCAGAGATTACAGTGAGCCGAGATCACCACTGCACTCCAGCTTGGGCAACAAGAGCGAAACTCTACCATAAAAAACAAACAAACAAACAAATAAATAAATCATAAGTAATTTTCCTAGTAGACGCTCAGTGAACATTATTCAGGTAGATAGCAGGTATTCTGTGCTTATGATTTTCCAGGTGCTATTCTAGGTGCTTGGGGTAAATTGCTATAAAACATTCCCCAAGGGGATCATGCCCTCCTAATTCAGGCCTTGTGTTGTAGAAGGCATATTCCCTTGCATCCTTGCATATTAGATTTGGACTATCCTTAAAACTGGTTTAGATCAACAGATGACAGTAGAAGTGACAGTGGGAAAGTTCTGGGTTCAGGAATTAAGAGGCTTACAGTTTCTGCTTTTACTGTTTTGCTTTCCTGAGGTGTCACATCTTCTTGAATAGAAAAGCTCATATAGAGACAGAGTGAAACACTGCAGGATGCAAGAAACAGGAAAAGGAGGCAAATGACAGAAACCATCAATGAACCCAGTGAACATAACAGGGGGCAAAACAAGTCAATCGGTGGAGCCTTACCCAGATTGCAGAAACATGAGCAAATGAGTGGTTGTTGTTTTAAGCTACTAAGTCTTGCGTGGCTTGTTACATGATATTAGTAAAGTGGCATATTTATTGATACAGTTAACTTTGTGATCCCCATTTTACAGATGAAGAAATTGACATACAGAGAACTTACATACATCTTCTGAAGTCATACAGCTAAAGCACGACAGAACAAGTATTCTACTGAGGCAGCGTGGCTTCAGAGCTCCCCTCCATGCAACCACCATAGTAAATGGTACTCTCTGGGCTTTGTCAGCTATCTTTCTTTTCTCCTGAAACAAGCCTACATCTAAAGCTTTAGAGTTATTCGGTCGTTTCAAGTATTTTTATGGAGTCTGACCAAAATTAGTTTTCCTCTTGGGGTTCTCATTAGTGATGCATCCAATAAAATTAGTTAAGTAAGACAGAGTTATAAAATACACACACACACTCACACACACACACACACACACTCCACATACACTTTAAATGTGAACCTTGGCAATGAGAAGGAAAAGAATGTATCCTGGAGGGGAAGTTTATATGGATACATTCTTTAATGGACAACTGCCGCTAGATTTGGGCTACCCAGCATCCAACATCAATTTCCTTTTTTTTTTTTTTTTTTTTTTTTTTTTTTTTGGCATTCCCTCTCAGCAACTGAAAAATGTGTAGTACAAGAGCTAATAGCCAATTCTTCTGGACCTGCCCCCTTCCTGAGGCATTAACTTATACTGTGAGATAAACATACACTTTCTTCCTATAATTTGGATTATAGTGTCCAGAGAGGACAAGAACACAAGCATTAATTAATTCCAGTTGTACTGCCTGAATAAAACTGTGAAGCAACTCCAGTCACCAAGTTATTTCAATTTTTTCAGCCTTCCTGAAATCCGAGATCTATCCCTACCTCATGTACTTCAAATTAATATTCTCTCTCTTTCTTCTCCACTTCTCTCCCTCTCTGTCTTTCAAAGCTAGCAACCAAATAAACCATATTAACACACATATTCACTTAAATATACTTTCAGAAATTCTGATAATCTTAGATATCAACAACCCATAACTGAACCTAGATGTTCAGGTAAGTTAATATACATAAACTTTCCTCAAAACATATTGTTCTTGAGGCCCTATGATGCTTTCAGGAATTCAGAAGTGTTTGATTAAAAATAAGACAATTACAAATGATCAGAATGGCATATTTCTGCTTATAAAATCTGACAACAGAAAATCACTACCAAAAAAAAAACAAAAAAGAACTCACTACATAGCAGTCTTACTTATGAATACAAAAATAGATGCTAAATATCATTAAATTATTCAAACATAATAACAATAACAGACTATGAAAAATGCTGTTTATTCTCAGAATGCAAGGGAGAATTAAAAGTAAGACATCTTTTAATATGATATCCCACATCAAAATGTAAAAGGCAGTTTGTCAATACAGTCCAGTAGAGTCCAATAAAAATATATATTTTAAGTAAATATATTTGATGAAACATGAAATCCATGGTTTAAAAAAATTAGTTAGTTAAAATTCAAACTTAATTTCTTATGTGACAAATAAGAACTACCTGAAATCAAAAGCTAACATCATACTTAAGGCCACTATTTCTCAAATTGTGTTTTGTCAGTTTTAATATAGCATGGTAATGAAACATTTCTAAGTTCTTTTTTGTTTGTTTGTTTACATTTCTAAGTTCTAATTGATTAGGATATGGTGGTTTAAAAAAAAAGATGATTTATAAAACTTCAATCCAAAAGGGATATGTAATTGCTTCTGAAATTTATTATTTTTTACTTGATGAATACATCCTGTCATTATTGAGCCACTTTGGGCAGTAGTTTTCCAAAAAATATATTGGAACAAATGCCATCATAAAGGTCTCCCTATTTCAAGAAAAGATAAAAATGTGCATCTACACCAGTATTATTGACATTTTCCTGTTAATTTGGGCTGATTTAATGAGAATAGAAAAATAAAACATAAAGAATATTGTAAAGGACAGATAATATTTACTCCAATGTCTTCATGACATGATTGTCTAACGGAAACATAAGAACAATAACCAAAAAGCTATTTGGAATAAAATGAGAGTTTTGTAATAAAGAGAAATCATGAATGGAAAGACCAAATACTATAAAAGTGTAAACATTTATTAAAATATCAAAACATGTAAATTCTGACAGAAACTAGTAAATAAAAATACATCAGGAAGAACAAAAGGAATAAATTTCTCCAAAGAATTTTTTTCAGTTATGAGGACCCTACTATAGAGATTTTTAAATATTATGAAACTCTAATAAATAATGTATCACTTTGTTAGTATAAAATGAACACTGAATTATCTCAGTGTTCATCTCTTTATCACAATTCAATTAACCATAAATATAAGTTTTTTTTTCTGAAATCTTATTTCCATTCCATGTATCTATATGTCTAGCTTTATGACAGTGCCATACTATATTGGTTACTGTAGTTATGTAGTAAGCTTTGAAATCAGAAAGAGTGGGTTCCCCAACTTCAATATTAGTTTTGAAGATATTTGAGTCTCTCTATATATGATGTATACATATACATCATATTAGTAGAATAAAGTTCAAATATATATATGTGTGTGTGTGTATATAAATATAAAAATACATATATACATTTCTAGATGTTACCAACCTTGTTTTCCCAGAATAAATTATTTTACCCATTTGTTATATAGGAGTGTGCTGTTTAATTTCTATATACGTGTTAATTTCCTTTTGATTTTGATTTCTCACTTAATTCCACTGCCCCCAGAAAACTATGAGTTGCATGATTTTAATATTTTAAAATTATTAAATAAGAATTTCTTAGATAAAAAGTTTTATGGACTAGTGTATGACCATTCTGGAAAATGCTTCATGTGCTCTTCAATAAATGCATATTCTGCTGCTGTTGAACAGTGTTCTATAGATATCTGTAGATCTAGTTTGTTGTGGTGTTCCTGTATCTATCTTCTTTTTGATTTTCTGTCTAGCGTTTCTATTCATTATGAAAAAAATGGTATTGAAATATCCACGTATATTTTTGAATTGTCTATTTCTCCCTTCCATTATGTCAGTTTTTGCCTAATATATTTTAGGACTCAGTTGACAGAAACATATCTTCCTTTGGAATTTTGTTTCCTGTTATACATAATATATATAAATATATACAAACATACATCTTTAATATTATTGCTGATAGGGTTGGATTGAAATCTACCATTTTGCTTTTTTGTTTTCTGTTTGTCTCATATCTTTTTTTATTTCTGTTTCTCTTTTTTCTTCTTTTGTGTTGTGAATTTTATAACAAAAAAGACTTTCATAATTCTAAACTACGTTTTTAAAAATTGACATAAAACGGTATTTTTTTTTATTCAAAACATGATGTTTTGAAATATACATACATTAAGGGATGGTTCAGTTGAGCTAATTAACACAAACATTACTCACATAGTTATCATAGATGTGAGAACACATATAATCTACCCATTTAGTGATGTTCAAAATATTATGTATTGTTATTAAACATGGTCGCCATGTGTACAATAGATCTTTTGACCTTATTCCTCATATCTAATTGAAATCTATCTAGCCTGAATCCTGAGTACATAGAGAATGACCTGATGCTGGAATGGGATGTGAGCCTGAGTTTGCAGGGGCAAAACTCAGGTACCTGGTTCCCCTGAGATGGACCTGAAACTGAGTTCACATAAGCTGGTCTCATCTGCATGCAGCCTACTGGACCCAGGGGCGGGCCAGGGTCTTGGGTCTCTTGGGGTATCTCAGTTCATGAGGGAGAGCCTAGAACTGGGGTCCACTGAGATGGACCTGGATTGTGTCTGCTGGAACATGGGGCAGCCACAGGGACTGGCCTGGCATTGGACAGGACTGTATCCTATGTCCACAGGTGTCAACGTGGTGCCTGAAGTTAGGGGTGGTGACCTGATGCTGGGGCAGACCTAAAAATTTGGCTGTGTGGGCTGATCTTGCTTTGGGTTGGTCTAAAATCCGGGGCTGGCCTGGAACCCTGGGACATAGGGGTTGGCGTGGCATTGAGTAGAATCTATTGACAGGGGCTAGTTAGAGGATGGTTGCATGGGTGTTGTACAAATGAAAAAGGCTTTAGTTGCTGGCATGGTACTGAGTGGGCCTAATACCTGTGACCTTGTGGATATAGCATCCAGAGACACTGAAGCCAATCTTGCTCTGGGGTATACCTGAAGCCTGGGGTTGTAGGTGTGCTGATCCAGAGCATAGCACTGCTGGGATCAGCCTGGTATAAGGTGACCTGGAAACCTAGTTTGTTGGACAGGCCTAAAGCCTGGAGCTATAGTATCCCACGTGGTGCTAACGTGGATGTGGCAGCTAAGTCTACAGGTATTTGTTTAGTGCCTGGGGTTGCAAGGGTTGGCCTGATTCTGGGGCCTGTATCCATGGGGGCTGGCCTAGAGTCCGGGTCTGTGTGTATTGCCCTGATGACTAGGGCTGCAGGAGCTGACCCGGTGGTGGGCTATCTGAAACCAGAGTCTAGTTTGAAGCCTGGGGCCTTGGGTTTAGCCTGGTGTTGAGAGGCCTCGGGTGAGCCTGGTTAGCCAGGATTGGAGCCTGGAGCCACTGCAGTCAGTTTGGCAGTGAGGAAGGCCCAGAGACTAAGTCTTTGGGGGTGTATCTTGAGCCTAGGACTGTGGCATTTCACCTGGTGTCAGGGTGGACCTGAAGGTTTAGTCTTTAGGCATTGCCTGAAGTCTAAAGCCATGTTGGCCTTCCTAGCGCTATGTTTTACTAGGTGAAGCTGGTCTTGGGGTTTGAGGCAGAATCTAACGCTCACTTATCTCTCCTCCCATGTGGAGTTTATCTCTTTTCATACTGTTCTGCCTGGAGTTGGGAGAGTAATAACATATATGTGTAAAACTGTCCATCCTACTCTCTTCAATTTGTTTTTTTTTTTTTTTTAAATTTCTGCACTACACACAGGTACTACAATATTTTACCTAGTTTCTTTAGATATTGCCAAAGTATGCTTGTATGCAGACACTTCTTCAAATTGATGTGTCTGTGGAGGAATGAGTTGTGGAAAAGTCCTATTCTACCATCTTGCTTATGTCAGTCTCCTTAAATTACATTTTTTTTTTTGGGGGGGGGAGTTTTTTTCTCAGTGGTTGTGATTGGGCTTTAAACATATATCTTATCTTTTCAAAATTTACTTCAAGTTTATATTGAATTCCCTGAAATGGAGAAACTCCATTTCCTCTCTACTTCTTTTCACTATCTTTCTTATCCATACTAAATCTATATCTATTAATAACCCAAGACGTATTTTACAATTTGTACTTTTATTATAGTATGTCTTTTAAAGAACCTGAGAGGAGAAAGAACTACTACTAGATATTTACATGCTAGTTACATTCACTTTTTGATTAACTCTTTCTGGTTCTCTTAGTTTATACCTGTGGATTTGTAATACCATTTCAAATTTTCTTACTTGAACATAGTTTATTTCCTCTTGCCCCTTGCCCCCTCTGTGCTATTATTGTCAAATACATTATACTTATATTTGTTATAGGACCAACAATTCAATTACATAATATGTTTTACGCAATTATTTTTTTAAAAGTCAAGAGAAGGAAGGAGAAGAAACATGCAATTACATAATCTTTTGTAGTTACCTACATAATTGCCTACATGATGTCTTTCTTTTTTCATGTAGTTTTGGATTGCTGTCTGGTGTCACTTGCTTTCAGACTGAATGACTTCTTTAGTATTTTTTTGTAATGCAAGTCTGCTAGCAAATGATTCTAACAGTTTTTAGTTTTCTGCGAGTATCCTCATTCACCATTATTCTTATTATTTTATTTATTTATTTATTTTAAATTATACTTTAAGTTCTGGGATACATGTGCAGGACGTGCAGGTTTGTTACATAAGTATGCACGTGCCATAGTAGTTTGCTGCACCTATCAACCCATCATTTACATCAGGTATTTCTCCTAATGCTCTCCCTCCCCTAGGCCCCTATCCCCCAACAGTCCCCGGTGTGTGATGTTCCTCTCCCTGTGTCCATGTGTTCTCGTTGTTCAACTCCCACTTATGAGTGAGAACATGCGGTGTTGGTTTTCTGTTTCTGTGTTGTTAGTTTGCTGAGAATGATGGTTTCCAGCTTCATCCATGTCCCTGAAAGGGACATGAACTCATCCTTTTTAATGGCTGCATCACCTTCAGTTTTAAAAGCTAGTTGTGTGGATGTAAGATTCTTGGTTGACAGTTTTTACTCTCCACTTTAATATGCCATCCCACTCCCCTCAGGCTTCCATTATTTCTGATGAGAATGTAGTTGTTAATCTAATAAATTGAATATTTATGATGAGAATGTAGTTGTTAATCTAATAAACTGAATTACCCTCTCTGGGATGAGTAGTGTTTTTTGTTTTCTCTTGCTGCTTCCAAGAGTTTTCTATTTATTCTGTCTTCCAAAATTTTGACTATAATGTATCAGCCTATGGATCTCTTTTTGTTGATCCCACTTGTAGTTCATTGAGCTTCTTGGATACATAGATTAAGATTTTTCATCAAATTTGGAAACTTTCCAGGACTTATTTATTTGTAAATTTTTCTGTCCCTTTCTTTCTCTTTTTATGGTATTTTGGCTACACACATGTTGGTGTACTTAATGATATTCCCCATTTCTCTATTGCTTTGTTCATTTTTATTTTTTTTCTGTGTTCTCCTGATTTCATAATCTTTAATGATTTATCTTCAAGCTCAATGATTCCTTCTTCTGCTAGCTCAGATCTACTCTTGAACTCCTATATATATTTTTTTCTTTTCAGGTATTTTACTATATAACTCCTAAATGTCTATTTGGTTCTTTTTTAACATTTTCTCTTTACTGATATACTCTATTTGATGAAACAGTGTCATAGCAACTTCCTTAATTGTTTAAGCATAATTTCCTTTATTCTTTCAACGTACTTATGGTAGTCAATTGTAGTCTTAGTCTACTAAGTACACTAATTGGAGCCCTTCAAATGCTATTTCTACTTCCTGCTTTTCTTTTACCTACATGGTGGTCTCCCTTTCCTGTTTCCTTTCATGGCTCAGAAGTTTTTGTTCAAAACAATCTTGCATGGTGTATGGTAGCAACTCTGGATGATGATGCCAAACATGAAGTTTTTGCTGTTGTTTGCTTGGTTATTTTTTATTAGTGACTTGGGTGAATTAATTCTTCAAAGTCTACTTTCCCCATAGTGTATAGCTTCTGATTTCCTGGCTCAGATAATCCCTTCATGTGTGTGTGTGTGTGTCTGTGTGTGCGTGTGTGTGTGTGTGTTTGTATGTATGTAGGTGTGTGTGTGTGTGTGTGTATATATATATATATATTTTTTTTTTTTTGAGATGGAGTCTCGCACTGTCACCCAGGCTGGAATGCAGTGGCGTGATCTCGGCTCACTGCAACCTCCGCCTCCTGAATTCAAGCAATTCTCTTGCCTCAGCATCCTGAGTAGGTGGGACTACAGACGCATGCCACCACGCCCAGCTAATTTTTGTATTTTTGGTAAAGACAGGGTTTCATCATGTTGGACAGGATGGTCTCGATCTCTTGACCTCATGATCCACCCACCTCAGCCTCCCAAAGTGCTAGGATTACAGGTGTGAGCAACTGCATTGAGCCTTGTTTTTATATTTTATTCTAACTACCCAGGAGTGATCCCTAGGTCTACATAAGCCACTTATTGATCAAGGTTATGCTTAGGCACCCATGTCATTTAGGTTTTCAAACTTTATCATAGATATGTATGTTTATTTATCCTTGCCCATGTTCAACCTGGGACTAACAGCTTATAAGTTCCTTCTGTGATTACTCCTGAGAGAGTATAGACTTGGGCATCAACACGGTCTTCCAGACCACTATGGGCACTGAAAGTATTATTTTTAAGCCTACTTCCTAGGGGTTGCCCCTGAGTCAAAGTACCTTATTATTCAGTCAGTGTTTGGACAGAGGTTGTATTTCAGCTTCATGTAGTTGTGAGGCTTCAGGTCTGTGTTGGTTGGTGTGCATGTGGCTTGAAGGTTGTTTGTAAGTCAGCCCTCATCTTGTTTTGATTGTTCCTGTGGCTGCAGATGTCTCAAAACATGGAGTTGGGGTAAGGTGATGTGTGAATAATGGAATGAATTATGGTTCAAATGCCAAATTATTTCTGTTACCAAGATTTAGTCAATATTTATAAATGAATGTCTTTACATGTGCAGTTTGTTCTTAGGAAAATTCCCAGACTTTGAATAAGTGGGTTTTTAAAAATTATTTTCATTATTGTTTTGTTTACTTCATCATTCTGGCAAGGATATTTTAAAAGGTATATTTAAATGTTGTTTATTAAAAGATTGATATGTGCCATGGACTATTGATTGAATTTGGCATTTGAACCGTAATTCACTCCCAGATTAGAATTAATTATTCTAATCACTGAAAACTATTATTTTGTTTTAAAATCAAGAAACCAAGGTCAGGGAATTTAAGTAATTTGTTAAAGTTCACACAATCTGAAGGTAAGAGAATATGGCTTTAAATATATATTTGTTTGACTCCAATGTTTGTGTCCTGATTCCTATACTGTGTCATTTCATAGTGGTATCACTTACAGCAAAAAATGGACTAAATCATTTCTAAAGTTCTTGTCAGCATTAATATATAAAGAACGTATTATCAACATTGCTCCCTGCATTAACTGCTAAACATAAGATAAAATATACAAACTATCAAATATAAGATAAAAATATACAAACTATCAAAGGAACCAAACCAGAAAACCATTTTTGACCAATTATTAATAATAAGCAATACAATCTGGCTTGAAAATTTTGCTGGGAGAAAATTATAGGTGAGATTATAGAGTTCAGGTAACTAATAACTATTTTAAAGGATTTGACAATTATACTCACCTCTAAAAGTTTAAAATATATAATTCCCATCTCTTCAATAATCATGCTAGGTAAAGTAAGATATTTTATGAATCTTCCTTTTTGATTCATAACTCTCCCTTAGGAAACAGCTATTCTTTAAAAGGCAAAACTTGTTTAGTAATTTACTTAATTTTAAATAAAATGACCTGACATGCTATATAATGTTTGAGAAATATTGTTGCTGAAGGGCACCACAGGAAAGTTCCTCTGGAGTTCATTTAGATTCAGGGAAGACAATCCTGCTTTTCATATGAGTTTGAAAATTTCCTATTGAATTGGTCAAGATGTTTTTTTCTTAATTGGTTGCATTTTTTTTTAGATTACATGAAGAATAATATGACAGAATGATAATGTAGTTGCTTTGGAGAAAGAAAATCTCAGCTTTTCCAAGTGTTATTTATATGACTCCAGGCCATATAATTGAGGTTCATTATTGAACCTCTATGAGTTTCAGCTTTTATCTCTATAAAATATGGAGAATAATATTACCTACTCGACTTTTATGATGTAAGACCAAGGAAATAACATAAATAAAACACTTTGCATAGTGCCTGACATGTATTAAGAGCAGATAAACAATAGCAACTGTGTGATTTTTATGACAGTGAGCTTTGGAGTCTATCAGCCTGTGTTAGAGTTCTGATCTAACCATTTACTAGTTCCATGACCTCGGAAACTTCACTTTTATCTGCCTTACTTTACCCCTTTGTGAAATGAAGAAAATAATGATATTGACTTCAGAGTTGTAATGAAGATAAATTGAATGTCTATACGTCACACACTTAGTGATACAGATAGGAGACAGAGAAATACTGGGTAGAAAGAAGAGGGTGGTTCTCTGGCTAAGAGGCCCCGCCTTCAAGACTGGAAACCCAGGGCCCTAAGTAAGACAGGCATTCCTGTTTCTATGCCCAAAAAGTTGCCTTTTGGCCAACCACACCCCCCTATCCTGTATCCATATAAACCCCAGACCCAGGCTCCAGAAGGAGAGGAGGAGATGAAGAGCGAGCAGAAGAACAGCAGAACAGCACAGCAGAGAGAAGGAACAACTGAACGTAGAGAGGAGTTTGGCTGAGAACTATTAGAGTGAAGATTGGCTACTGGACAGCCAAACTCCAGGGGAAGATCATCTCTGCACCATTCCCCTTCCAGTAACTCATCCATCCAGCTGAAAGCCACCTTCACCACTCAGTAAAACCCCCACATTCATAATTCAAGTCTGTGTGTGACCAGATTCTTCCTGGACATGGGTAGCAAGAGGGCACTGAAGTGGTTAACACATAAGCCATTTATGGATGACAAAGCTGAAAGAGCACAGTGTAGCACACGGCCACTTGGACTTCAGGAGTTGCAGACAACCACCTCTAGACATGACTGTGGGGCCAGAGCTCAAAGTGCGTGCCCTGGGTCCTGCACCTGCCTGTCGGCATGCTCCCTCTCCCATAACCGGTTTGAGCGTGCGGTGGCCAAACAGAGAGCAACACTCCTGTTGCACATCCTGTGAGAGGGGCCAGGGAACTCTCCAATTTCATTAAGAAAGTATTTAACATATAGCAATCCCTATAAAACATACTGGCTATTGTTATATTTTTATTGGATGAAGCCCAATTTGATGCCATAATAAAACAATTGCAGATAACTCCAGAAAGTATTCATTAGAATAAAGCAATCTGATATGGGGCTTAACCAGAACCTATAAACAAAAAAGAAAACTTTACGTCAGTAATGTACTTGCTTTTATTTTGGGAGACAAAGAGTTATAAATTTTCATCCTTCACATGTAATAGTCATTGGCAGCTACCTGCATACCACAGAAGGAAACAACTTTCTCTACAATTTTCACAGAGTAATTAAACACACTTGATTGCTTTTTATGATGGTGACAGGGTTCTTATTGAGGTCTATGGCAATTTCTTTCCACTGGAGCTCTTTCCACTAGTTTTTGATGCTAAATTCTAAACATTTTGATAATATCTCCAATGCTACTTCAACAACAACAAAAAAGAAGTGTAGATGTTTGGGAACACTAATAAATTACAGACTCTTTGGTTGAATCCAAGTTTCCTTGAAGATAGAAAAATGTATGTTTAACATAGCCTACATTTGATTTTACTGTGTGTCTTCTGAAAATTAATAAATTGTAATGATAAAAAGAAGAATCCCTAGATATTTATTTTACTAATTTCTGCAAAATAGAAATTTCTATCTAACAACTCCTTCTTAAAAGAACTCATGTTCCTCACACACTACTACAAGGAAAAAAAAAGGACACATCAAAACAATCAACCATTGTCACACAATGATTCATCACTAAAACAGTGTTTTGGTTATTGAGAGTGGAAGCACATCCAAACATTTTCCATTAGTTCACAAGATTGCTATCCTGAATACATTCTTCTTAATAATCTAATATTTTCATAAACTCATCAGATTCTGTTTTCTATGAATAGTATTATATTTGCTTGAGAGATTCCTTAAGGGTTTGTTGTTGTTCTTGTTCTTAAACTGGATGCAAAAGAAAATTGAGTGATTTTATGAACTCATTAGAACAACGTATGTCCAATTATGTTCTTTTAAAAAAATCTCCCTCCAAACTTTTAGCAGAAGTATAGACTAAATTGCCAAAAATAAGGATATAAGATTAACAATAAATCAAAACAGAAATTGATAAAGAACTACGCACAAGTAATTATCTAGCATGTGGTAGTTGTAAATTTTATACAAATCGACTGTTTTGATGTGTAATTATTCTCAAGAAATCATGTTATGGTTATAATTGTGAAATGCAGCCTCCTTTTGCCTATTTTGATTTATATTCTAAAACATGCAAAATAATATAATGTCTAATTTCTTATCTTCAGATTTCAAATCATACCTAACTTTCAAAGTCTTTCATTATATAGTTTGTTTTGTACTTCATTCCAAGAGCTCTATTTCTCACTCTCTTGAATATGACTCTCCTGTTGTCACGTTTCTAATCTTAATATTTCCCACGTGCATTAGACTCAGCACTGTGTTCAGATATCTTTAAGCAAAGCCCTCTCCTCTGGAAAATGTTCCTTTTGTTCTTTACATTGATAATCTTTTACATTGTATCTTATGAAACCATCTCTAGCATTCTATTCCACCATGCCTTCTTCTGAATTAATTTTAATAATATTTACTTTGACTTGGAAATGTACATTGAAACTATATAGAACATGAGTTAGGACTTTCATTTAAGACACTTCAATTTACATGCCTACTCCTATAGGTGGTAGGAACCACAGAAAACTAAACTTGTTCATTTATAAGTCAAATTGTCTGAATAAGTTCCATTTGTTCAATTTGAAAATAGCTTATTGGGTTTGTCAAATTTTAACCAGCTAACCAAAGAGTTTAATCAGCATTTATAAAAAGAAAATCTCATAATAGCATTTTTGTTATTTTTTAAAATAAAGAAAGCACTTCAGAGGAGATAAGTGATTTGTCCAAGGCCATCAAACATATTGTGGAAGGTCCTACAATATGCAAAGTACTCACAAAAGTTTTAAATTTGTGAGCAGATGGCCAACAATGAGTAATAGACTCTAAGTATGTGAAAAGAGTTTAGTGTCCTGATAAAATAAAGCTCACAACCAAATTAATCTGATGCTTACACAATGATATGTATAATCATTATTGTGTTGCAAAGTGATTAGTCATAATTGATAAAAGGGCTCACGTAAATTACTATAATTAGTATTGTACTTACACTGTCAAGCTAAGTATTTCTAGGATTAGCTAGAGATAAAGAAAAGGGAAAGCAGCTAGAATAAATGGGAAGCTCTTCTAATGCCCTATTGAAGAAACTAAATTTAGGAGGTACATAGAGATCATTTAGCCCAATTCTCTTTTCACTCACAGACAAACTGAAGGATAAAGAATGGTGGGACCTGGCTTCAAAGAGCAATATTTTTTCACATTTCTGGCATTTATTCATTGGCACTAGAATCTGTAGAAACAGAACTGCCTGTCTTGTCAAGAAAGGAAATGGCAGTTATGAAAGCTGAGAGTAGTAGAATTTCATTTTTCATTTGCTTTCTAAGAACAACACCCCAGTCCCATATTCCGCAGATGTAGGAATCATGTGGAGTAAGCCAAGATTCTATTTTCCTCTCAGGGAGTCCTAAGCCAAACTTTGGTGGAAAGAGAAACACCCAACCTAGAATAGGGGAAGGAAAGGAGGAAACTGCTATGAAAATACATTGTCTGTCTGCTGTGGTTCCTAATTCTTCCAGCTGGAAGTGGCTCTGAAGAAGGCTCTGGGCCCTCAGAGATCCTCAGTCTGCAAATATTCAGAACTGCTTTACCACCTGCCAACCTGATCATTTTTCCTATTGTGTAATTTTCCCAATTGGAGAAGCAATAATTTATACTTGAAAAAAAAGTAACAGATTTGGAGTCAGATATATTTGTGTCTGTTTATATACTCTTGGGGAACTCAGCCTCTTTGAGCCTCAGTTTCTTCATCTGTTATGTGGAGAAAATCATTTTACCACATATAGCTCTTGTTTGAATAAAATAAGATTATGTGTAACAAGTTTAGTTATAGTAATAGTATTTGGCACATACTTTGCGGAAGGCAGTCCGCCATGGACCTTTTGAGCTTCTATATGTCTTGCCGAGTGTGCCAAAATCACAAGGCTATGGCCATTCTTTTGACCAAAAATTAAAATAATGCATTGTGATAATGTATCATGTGGTCTAGGAATGCATTTAGTATTGCTCAGGATAAAGAGGTTGAGGGCCAGGGATGGTGGCTCATGCCTATAATTCCAGAAATTTGGGAGGACCAGGTGGGAGGATCACTTGAAAACAAGAATTTGAGACCAACCTGGGCAATATGGTAAGACCCAGTCTCTACAAAAATAAAAAATATATTCATATATAAAAATGTTAGCTGGATATGGTGGCATGGTGGCATGTGCCTGTAGTCCTAGGTAGTCTGGAGGCTGAAAGGAGAGGATCCTTTCAGCCCAGGAGTTCAAGGCTGCAGTTAGCTATGATTGTGTCACTGCACTCCAATCTGGGTAACAAAGCAAGATCCAGTCTCAACAGTCTCAAAAAAAAAAAGGAAGGATTTAACTCACTACTTGCTTTTGGGAGTGGTTTCTTAAATGAACCGGCATGTCCTTGCCTCAGAGACTTGATATCAATTGTCCAGCTGGGTTTGCATTGAAACTACAGATAAATTTCAAGAGAAAGTGCATGTTAATATTTAGTCATCTGACCCATGAACATGGCCCATATTAACATGACACATCTATCACTCCATTATTTTAAGTCTTTTTAACATCTCTTGGCATATCATTAAGTTTTTTTTTTGTTTGTTTTAGACGGAGTCTCGCTCTGATGCCCAGGCTGGAGTGCAGTGGTGCAATCTCTGCTCACTACAAGCTCCGCCTCCCAGGTTCACGCCATTCTCCTGCCTCAGCCTCCTGAGTAGCTGGGACTACAGGCGCCCGCCACCATGCCCAGCTAATTTTTTTTTTTTTTTGTATTTTTTTTTAGTAAAGACAGGGTTTCACTGTGTTAGCCAGGATGGTCTCGATCTCCTGACCTTGTGATCCTCCCACCTCGGCCTCCCAAAGTGCTGGGATTACAGGCGTGAGCCACTGCACCCGGCCTATCATTTAGTTTTCAGTGAACAAATCTTGCACATCATTTGTTAGACTTGTCCCTAAATATTTCATATATTTGATGCTACTATATGTGATTATTTTAAATTTAATTTCAAATTGTTTATCACTAGTATACAACACAACTTGTGGATTCCCTAACTCAGGTTCCTTATTTTCTAGCAAAGGTTTTATTGTATGTGTTGGCTCCAACTGGCCATCACATCACTGTGTGCAATTTGGGGACTGGGGAATCTATACACACATGATGATGCTCTTGCCACTGTTTTGCAATGAATAACAATGTCCTTTGCCTCTGACTCAAGAGTCTCATTTCCTTTGTCACCATCCACGGAGTGTAATAGCTCTCGCTCACACCTTCAAACATTTAAACCATATTATAATTTATATTCGAGAAAGAATCATCCAATTAATGCACATTGGAGCATTTAGTAAAATGGTGATCACATACTTAATAAAATCCCATAATAAGTCTTAAGATATGTATTGTTCAATACATTTTAAAATAATAATATTGAGTGAGACTCAGGTTTGAACAGCCTGGAAACATTATGTAAGTATTGGGCTCCTGGTGGCATCAGGAGGTAGTAAAATGGCAGGAGTAACAAATACAGGTAGAATTACCCTGTGAATGACCTTTCTTGGTGATTTTGCCAAAGCCAGCTGTGGCCCTTATCCTAGATGCCATGCACAGTTAATTTCCAATCAAGGGGAATAGCCAGAGAGATATAACACCATAGTAATTCATTTAGAAACCTGAAGATAGGTGAAGTCAGATGTGCTATAAGCAGAGAATATTTGATAACACATGTCCATGCCATGAATTAAAAGGAAACACACAAATAGGCACACAATTTCTGCTATATTGTGCATGTTTCTAAATATTGGCATAAATTTTCCAGAGAAGAAATTTGGTATAAAAACTCTGTGAAATACTCTGTATGAAATATCTCAATTATATTTCAAAAGTCCTAGGCTATGTTCAAAAGTAAATATTTCAATAGTCTTTTCTTCATATTCACCAAGTTCACCATAGTAGATTCAAGAGGCTCAGAGAAGTTTGGAAACATTTTAGTCTGGCCCCTAACTCGGCACAGCTTTTAACCCTCCTCATCTTAAACATAAGGCACCAAAGATTGTTTGGGCTTTATACAGAAAAAAGTGATGATAGTGCAGTGTGGCAGCCTAATTAACTTTGCCTCCTAGCTCTCCCATTTTCCGCCTCTGTGGCCAAGGTCAGTTATTTGACCTCTATGGACCTCCTTTTTATAATATATAATATGGAGATGATAATGCTCTTTGAAAAAGGTTACTGTGTCTGACATACAATAGGTACCCAGTCAATGGAACTCATCATCACTTCTAGGTCACATAGCACTTCAGTACAAAAGACAGGCTGTCATCTGGAGACTTTCGATTGTTTATGGTATTATCAGCCAGAAAGCTTTTTCATTCTGTGGCTTAAAGGAAGATCGCTCACACAAAATCCCAGATGCATATTATGGAAGGAGTGTAGGGAAATCCTCACAGTTCTACAGTTAAACTCTAGGAGTGAGTGATCGCAGAAGAAACCACCCTAGGGGGCAACGTGTCCTTGATCTAGAGCTGCAGTTTTGCCTAACACCTCGATGCTTCTCCAAAATCTTCCTTTGATTTGAAATAGGGTGGTTTCTTCTTTCTTATTTTTAAAAAATCTTCTTACAGAAAAGTATTTTGTTCATCAAACTCTGACCTCCTCACTGAGAAAAGGACAATTGTAACATAAGGCTGCAAAATGTGAAGATCCAATCAAGGAAGCAAATTAGCTACTCTCTTCAGAGTCAGTCCTCAAAGAAAGATTATATCCTAAATCAGAGCAGTTAGTATCTTCCATGGCAATTAAGTCTGAGCTGCTTACAACTCTAAGAAGAAGCCATAATATACTGGAGGATAGAGAGGCCATGAGGGGAAGCTTTTCATTTCTGACTCTTTGTATTTAATTAACCCTAAATAAGAAAGTAAATATGGTGTCAAGAATGGGAAAGGAGAAAGCATTTGGAAAAGCAACTAAGGGATACTGGAGGGAGACTATCTTAAAGTTTAGAAATGCTTGTTGTTGAGATAGAGAGACCTGTGTCACTGAACTTGGCAAGTAACTCAGTCTCTCTATGCCCTGGCATATACAGAGCCAAGTGAGGAAAAGAATACTTCATGGAAGTGTCATCTGGGTTAAAAGAAAATGTATGTAAAGCACCTAGCACTTAATAAATATCTAGTAAATGGAAAATCAGTATTGAGAGGAATTTTTTGCATTACAATAATTTATAATTTTTGCATGAATTTTGATTTTTTCCCACTTTAACTTTTATTAAATTATTAAATGAGAACACACACACACATACACACAATGTTACACACACACACACACATGTTACACACACACACACAATGTTACACATACACACACACACAATGTTAATAAAATGCCCTCAATTGAAGCTAAGTATATACATTTCCTTCAGCATATTTCCCAAGTATTCTAATAGACTATCTGTAAGAAAGTGGAAAAACTATTTACTATGTACTGTGTACTATTTTATTAAACATTACTATATACAAAATTCTTCTTCCATTTAATTCTCACCTTCTTCCAGGAGGATATTATTCACATTTTACAAATAAAGAAGTTGATGTTCATCTGGATAAATATCTTGCCAAAAGCCACTCATCTGGTGTTAGAGATTGAGATTGTAACAAAGAGATCAGCATTCTGAAACATTTATCTGTTTATTTCCTGTTTTTGTTTGTTTGTTTGTTTTGAGATGGAATCTTGCTCTGTCGCCCAGGCTGGAGTGCAGTGGCGTGATCTCGGCTCACTGCAAGCTCCCCGTCCTGGGTTCATGCCATTCTCCTGCCTCAGCCTCCATAGTAGCTGGGAGGACAGGCACCCGCCACCACACACGGCTAATTTTTTGTATTTTTAGTACAGACAGGGTTTCACCATGTTAGCCAGGATGGTCTCAATCTCCTGAACTCATGATCCACCCATCTCAGCCTCCCAAAGTCCTGGGATTACAGGCGTGAGCCACCGCACCCAGTCTCATCTGCTTATTTCTAATAAACAGTTGTTTCAGTACAAACAGAATTGCTTTGATAGAAACAGATTCTATAATATTAAATTACATTAATAGTTAATGGCACATATGAAATTAAATCTGAGTTTTTAAGAAAAATGGCAATATGCCATCGGAAATACCCATGGACTCTCAATAAGAAAATAAATACTGTAAAATATTTAAAGCAAATAATACAGCTAGGTCAAACCGACTTTTATACTTTTAATTAGAATAAATCACAAAATGTTAAATGCCATATTGGTGTTTAAATATGCTGATTTCTTAAAGTACAAATAAAACAAATTATTAATTAGGACACAGAATGGAATTATGCAAGCAACAAAGCCTGTGGAACCAGAAGAAACAAATTGAACCCAAGCTTTTCCATTTACTAGCTCTGTGGCCTTGAGCAAATTACTTAACCCCTCTGGGTCTTAGTGGCTCCATCTAAATAATATATGGAATAACATTTTCCTTGCAGGATTAATGTAAGAGAAACAAAATGTGACAGTTTATAAATGACCTCTAATATCAAAGTTGTAAAAATGACTGGCTTTTACAATTACGTCTGTATAAGTTGGCTGCTCCTTCTCTGCCAAGGCTACATCCATAAATGCTTTTAATTATCTGCCAACAGTAAGAGAGGGACATTTTATAGGAAGGAAGAAATTATGCTGTTTCATTGGATATGTCATCACGGCTTCCGGGTGAGTTGTTAAACTGCAGGCTCTCCTGTTGTATTATCAGATACTTAGTAGGAGTTTAAGATCTACAGATCCTTTTCAACAGAAGAAAATGGAGAAGGACATCATCCTAGTATTCTTAAATATTTGCTATGTCTCTGCAATAAAGGTCTATTGCTCACAGCTATGTCTGATCACAGCTATGTCTAATCGTTTGCACTGGTGGAGATAAGAGCAACCTCATAGACTTTGTCAATCATATTCTAAATCAGTTATTTAAATATGGCTTTGAAATGTCTTGATTATCAGGAGTATAAAAGGCAAATTTAATTCTAATATATTTGTAATAACAATGGGAGCAAGAATCATAATCGCAATAATTACGATATTGTGTATAATAGGTACAACTTTTTAAGACTAACTCATTTGGAGATGTGAGATGATCCTGAAATCACTTGATGCATTCTACAATTAGAATATAAAAAAATACTTGTCAAAACATCTTGGAAATTGCCCAAGCCCTTGAGAGCTCACTCTTTGTATCAGCATGCCCTGGATGTGAGACGTGGAGTCAAAGGACATTATTTTGGAGTTTTAAGATTTAACGACTGCCCCACTGGATTTCAGACTAGCATGGGGCCTGTAGTCCCTTTGTGTTGGCCAATTTCTCCCATTTGGAACTAGAACATTAACCCAATGCCTGTACCCCCAATGTGTCTCGTAAGTAATTAACTTGCTTTTGATTTTACAGGCTCATAGTCAAAAGGGACTTGCCTTGTCTCAGCTGAGATTTTGGACTTAGACTTTTTGGTTAATGCTAGAATAAGTTAAGACTTTGGGGAACTGTTGGAAAGGCATGATTGGTTTTGAAATGTAAAAAGGACATGATATTTGGGAGATAAATGAGGCAGAATGATATTGTTTGGCTCAGTGTCACCAACAAAATCTCATCTCAAATTCTAATCACCATGATCCCCACATGTCAAGGGAGAGACCACATGAGAGGTGATTGGATCATAGGGGTGGTTTCCCCCATGCTGTTCTAGTGATAGTGAGTGAGTTCTCATGGTTCCAATGGTTGTATTAAGTGTTATTTTACAGTTCCCCCTTCATGTGCTCTTTATTGCCTGCCACCAAGTAAGACATGCCTACTTCCCCTTCTGCCATGACTGTACATTTCCTGAGGCCTCCCTAGCCATGTGGAACTGTGAGTCAATTAAACCTCTTTTTTTTTTTTTTTCAAATAAATGACCTAGTCTTAGGTAAATAACCTAAATGCCTTAAACTTTAATTTTCTTATCTCAAAAAAAGAAGTGATATATCTCATAAATGAGATAAGGTGTGTGCAAACAATAAAGTAATTTACCAGTTTTAGTTGTAACAGCGATTACTAGGATATAAATCCAATGATGATGATAATATTTTTAAGGTGACTTTTCACTTTAACCAGTTTATTTACAATCTCTATAAATCCTATAAATGACAAATGTATCCTTGTCAAAGTATTGAGTATCTCCAGCTATCAAAGATAGATACACTTAAATCACGGCTCCTTCTTTTCCCAAACCGAAATTAAACTTGGCATAGTACTTACGACTCAGATGTCAATTTTTATAATACAGCCTTGATCCTTCTTAGAGTTCCTATTTCTTTAATTCCATTTTTAGAACCTCCCATTGATTCTTCTCACAGCTCCATCTTTTTGAACTCCTACAATTCCCCAGACATAAAATGAGACTTTTATATCACAAGGCATACTGGTTTTGGAGCCAGGATGGTGTAATGTTGAGCACACTGAATTTGTATTCATATTGTGGTTATGCTACTTACCCAGGTTTGGTAACTTGACCCCCCTAAGACATCTATTTCCTTATCTGTAAAATGCAAAGTGGTAAAAACACTAAATATAGGCTACAAAGATAGATATATAGTTTGTATTCTTTAAACGTTTGTCAGTTTTACTAATTCTAATTTTTCTCCATGACCAACTGATCTCCAATTAGGCCATTTTGGTGCTGCTATCCAGATAGACAATTCTGGTACATTTTGGTTTGCTGAACAAGGAGCCAGTTAGGACCTCTAACTTCCCCTGGAGTCCAGGAGAGGGAGGGGTGAGGGAGAGGGTCAGCAACTGAACTCAGCTTCCGACACAGTTCAAGAGGCTACAACCTCCCAAGAGCTCTAAACTCTCCAGGTATATGGGCTTTCCCAGGTAACTCCTATATTATTTGGCATTCAAGCCAAACTTTATGGCATCCAGTGTACTTTTTGCCCTGAGCTATAATCATCAATGCTCACAGGCTTGCCCTATAAAACAGAATGACCACAACAGATGGGGAGCTTCCTCTAGAATATAAGCCAATGGTGGCTCTTACAACTTCACCTGGGTCTCCATGGTTCTCCACGGAAGGATAAGAGTGCTTAGAAGCAAATATCTCCTGAGCTGAAGCGGAAGGAGAGGACTGTTGTATAGTCCAAATTACCGTGCTGAATATATACTGATTCATTTTATTATGACTGCTTACCTTTTCATTACTTGTCCCATAGACACTTTCTCATGCAGTTCAGTTAATTCCTGTACTTTATAGACAGGAGAGTTTCAAAAACTTGAAGAACAAATTCCAAAAGACCTATGAGTAGGTGATGGATACTTTTTCTTTTCTTCAGCCACATTTCATTGCCACAGTCAAAGCAGAATTGTCATGTGATGATTTTAAATTCATTTTTAATTAGCAACTTCAAGTATAACAACTTTGAAACTGAAATAAGTGTTAATTTCTATTAATATAAATGAGTTGTGAAAAAAAGTTCCTCTTACTGGCAGCTGGTTTGTAAATTTCCCTTATAAAGCCCATTACTAAACCAATACAGTGTGTTTGGAGTTCACCCATCATCATCCCTCTGAGCAATACTACGGGAAAAGTTTCAAGTGATACATATTCTTCTGTTAATATCCTGGCAGCCTGCAATTCTTCTCTGCTGTTCACTCATCATCTGGATGGTTTCAAGAAATTATTTAGGTAGAGTACATCTTAAAATGGCAAACAAATATTGGCTAAGGTTTCTGTTATCCTATAATTAAATGCTGTTTTTATTCGCCATCCCAGAAATTATAATCACCAAGAATAGAAGGCATCATTAGCTTTTAGTTGTTACTTATGTAATGATGATAACTTACTGGATCCATTTACTAACAGCAAGATACCAGTAAAATCTTAAATGTTTATGGAGATTACCAATCCTGTGAAATTAGACTGCCTTCAAATCTAAAACAAAATTTTATTTTCTTTACCTCATGTTTGTTGTCTTTATAGAGCATGCATAGTTTCCCTTAGTCAACCTTGCATTTATTTAAAGATACTATGGTTTTAACAATATTTAGGGTGCTGTTTTAGAAGGAATATTTTTTCCTTAGTTCCTGTCAGTATCCCAGTAATTGTTTTCATGGCTCTCCAGTCAAGTGTGAGGTGCTCTGATAGCAAATCAACAAAATGTCAAATACTAGCGGAGAGACTCTATGAGTGTTACTGTGATGGATTGTTTATTTGAATCTTTCTGCTTCCAGATGCTCCTTGGATGCCGTATAAAAGAAGATGGACACTGTAGACATTTTGAATACAATAAAAACTGAACTATGTCATTGTATAGAAAGTAGAGAAGATTAGAAGATGAAGGACAAAGAGGGTTTCTGGGTAGTTCGCTGAAGGAAACATTGTCAAGAAAATATCCATGGGTTTGCAGGACAGCCAGGCAAATTAAGTTGATGAAAATAGCCCAAAGCCAAGAGGTTTCAGTAGTACTGAGTTAAGAGTCATGGTTGTTTTCTGATGGACCCGTTTGATGGGTCTCAGAGTGGAGAGCAACATAGCTTCTAAAGATCAGAATTATTCAGACATGTAGAAGAAAAGTAAGAAGAGGGTAAAACATGGGTCAGATCCGACTTTAAGAATGGCTATTCAGTCCAATAAACACCATGATCTACCACTTTCCATGACAGATGCAAGACATTTATTTAGAGTGTGTCATGTGCTAGGTTATACAAATCAGTAAGTCAGACTTCCTACAATCAAGACACTTACTGTATAGACAATTATAATAAAACATTATAAATGTTCTTGATCGGCATATTATTCTGATAGAAATGTTTTTGTTTCTGGAAAAAAGAATTTGATTTATGAAACAGATACTGAGCAAAAATGAAATCAAATCAGAGTATTTCTTTAAGCAAAGCAAACATTTGAATAATTATTAAAAATGAAATAATTTATTTCAAAAAAGTAATAATAAGTATAAAACTCCTCCTATTGTCAGTCAATTGGAGGCTTTTAAACAGGTACTTTACATTGAATGTGTTCAACAAATTATTGAAACTGTTTGGTCTACCAAAGTCATCCCAGACATCAGCCTTCACTGGGGGTTATTCATGGGTACCTTTCTTCAGTCTGAGAAAGGAAAAAAAAATGTCAAGAAATTCAGTATCAAAAAACTTTAGGTTATTTGTCTCTCTCCTAAAAGGCCAGTTAAATTTTCTTTTTTAATTTTTTAGTTTATCATAAGTTATTGGGGTACAGGTGGTATTTGGTTATATGAGTAAGTTCTTCAGTGGTGATTTGTGAGATCCTGGTGCACCCATCACCCAAGCAGTGTACACTGCACCATATTTGTGTTCTTTTATCACTTGCCCCCTCCCACTCTTCCCCTCAAGTCCCCAAATTCCACTGTATCATTCTTATGCTTTTGCATCCTCATAGCTTAGCTCCCACTTTATCAGTGAGAAAAAACAATGTTTGATTTTCCATTCCTGAGTTAATTCACTTAGAATAACAGTCTCCAATCTCATCCAGGTCACTGCAAATGCTGTTAATTATTTCCTTGTTATGGCTGTGTAGTATTCCATCGTGTGTGTGTGTGTGTGTGTGTGTGTATGTGTGTGTGTAAAATACACATACCACAGTCTCTTTATCCACTCATTTGGGATAGTTCCATGATTTTGCGATTGTGAATTGTGCCGCTATAAACATGACTGTGCAAGTATCTTTTTCGAATAATGACTTCTTTTACTCTGGGTAGATACCCAGTAGTGGGGTTGCTGGATATTTAATGTGGCAAACTTTCATAAAGAAATATTATTTGAGAAAAGGATAAGTTAATCCTAGGAAGTACTTGCTTTTAACAAAGAAAAAAGAAACTGACAGGAGAAATCGATCTTTCTCAAGGAAAACTCTCTATTTATAGCATCAGTCCAGTGACCCAATACAGATAACAATCATTTTGTCAGTTAGCTGAATAAGAGCTACTGAGCACCCATGGGGAATGAAAGAGTTGCACTAGATACACCAAGGAAGTACAAAGGAAAAACTCAACCTAATTCCTGTCCTTGAGGAGCTTAAACTTTAATAGAAAAAAAGGTCAGGCTCATGTGAAAAAAATGCATGCATACATATAAGTGTGTGTGTGTATTAAAGGCACATAAGAAAATTACCATCTCTTTAGAGTTATATAAATTTATCTTTTGATAGTCTGAAGAAGACAATGTCATCATGGCTTAATATGATCTAAACAAAATAAGAAAAGTGACATCTGTTAGTGATACCACTAAGGAAAATAATGTCTTATAGTGACAAGTTTATATGAGTAAAAACAAATACAAATTAAACATTAGAGACTTAATTCCCATGGCAAAAATATGGTAACACAATTAGCTAACACAGATGGTCACCCCAAGTACCAGGTAAAGTTAGGGTGAACTCTGGGTGACAAATGGTGAAATGGTGATGTCAAGTCCTCTTACATGAGGTCTAATTGTTGTTTATCTTGAAAACATGTATGCAATGTGTTGTCATCAGCTTGCATATATAAAGGGTGAGGTTTCATTCTGTCTTTGCCTTCTCTTAGCACATTGCCTACAATGCACATCACATCGTGGTTTAATGCTTACTCAATAATAAAATACTTTTTTTTTTTTTCTCTACTCTCTACCTTTGTGGACAGGATTTCTGGGTTGGAAGGTTTTATTTCTAATTCTACTTCCCTAACACGTATTACTTAATTGCATTCTTGCTTTCTAAAGTCTAAGCCCAAATAAAGTTAACTTTCCTAAACTGTGGTAGACTAAAACATAAACATTTTAAACGAAGTCTTTAATACCTATTTATTTCTGTTTTAATTGCACTATTTACAACTATACTCCAATGTAAGAGGCTGTTATAACTTTAGTGTCATGGAAATGTATTTATAAAGATAGCTGAACTACACACATAAACAAAAAGGAAAGTAAGAAAGAGAAAAGGGAAGTGTAACAGTGAAAAGGAGGCCTAGCATGACTAATTCCATTTTGCTTCCCCAAGGTGCTATCTTTAGGTTAGCTGCTTTTGCTTATCTCTGCACCAAGAACAACCTAAGCATGTGAGGAATTTAGTTTGTGCTTTAACTTTAAAGCAAAAGTGATAACAATCCCTTTCCCAAACTAAACTTGTGGTGATAAGGGGGGTGTACACACAAGTAACAATGTTTAATTAAAGGTTTATAGGCGCATGGTGACTTGATGGAAGACAATGAAGTTTTACAACTCCCTTGGACACTTGCTGCTGCCAAATGTCTGTGATCATTGGACATCTCTTCATCTCAACTCCTCTTGTCCCCTTCCCCTAACATAAAAAGAGGCTGAAATTTGTATTAATTTCAGATGGTTCTTTAGGACATTAGTTAATCATCTTCTTTGTTTGCTGGCTCTTCAAAATAAAGTCACCTTCCTTGCCCCAATACCTTGTCTCTTGACTTACTGGCTCTCATGTGGTAAGTGATGTGAGCCTGAACTTGACTCCAGGAAGGAAGAAGGCAAGGAAAGAAGAAAGAGAGGAAGAGGAAGAGAAATGTTTTGAAAAGTAAAAGCTGAGTTTAATTCCAAATTTTACCTAGTTTATAACTGTCAGTGTGTCAGAGCTTCTCCACCCTTAAAGAGAAGATAATGTTATCTGCTTCACAGTTTATTTTGTTCTGTGAACACAACCCAAGTCAAAATATCAAACTTTGCTAGCCTCTCCAGAAGCCCCTCTAGATATTTCAATGATATCCCAATCACAACTTTCTTCTTCAAAAACAACCACTGTCAAAATTAAAAACACAAATCAGACTTGAACAACACTCACCCAATGGATCTAAAAGACATATACAGAAGTTCTTCTCAACAGAAAAGAATACAGTCTTCCCAACTACACACAGAATATTCTCCACAATAGATCACATGTTGTTAAAACAAGTCTTAACAAACTTAAGAAGACTGAAATCATACTAAATATCTTTTCCTACTAAAATAGAACGAAACTAGAAATCAGTAACAGTAAGAAAATGGAAAACACTTACAAATATGCGGAAACTAAATAACAATCACTGGGTAAAAGAGGAAATCAAAAGAGAAATTAGAAAATATCTCAAGACAAATATACATTAATGCAGAACTAATCAAAACTTATGCATCAAAAGCAGTACTAAGAGGGAAGTTCATGGCAATAAATGCCTACATTAAAAAAGAAAAATGATTTTAAATAAACAACCTAAATTTATACCTAAAGGAACTAAAAAAAGGAAAAAAAAAAATAAAACTAAACTCAAAGTTAGCAAAAGAAAGAAAATAAAGAGTAGGGCAAAAATAAATTAAATACAGAATCTATATGGGAAAAAATCAACAAAACTGAGAGTGAAAAACTGAACAAAATTGCCAAACCCTAACTAGGCTAATTAGAAGAAGACAGAGAGAGAACACAAATAAATAAAATCAAAATGAAAAAGAAGACATTACAACAGATGTCTCTGAAATAAAAAGGATCATAAGAGACCTCTCATAAATAATTATATGCCTACAAATCGAATAACCTATAGCAAATGAAAAAATTCCTAGAAACATATAACCACCGAGACTGAATCAAGAAGAAATAGAAAGTCTGAATAGACCAATAACAAATGAGGAGACTGAATTAGTAATGCAAAAACTCCCAAGAACAACAACAAAAAGCATGGACTAGATGACTTAACGACTGAATTCTACCAAACATCGAAAGATGATTTAATACCAATTCTTGAACTCTTAAAAAAAAAAAAAAAGTAGAAGAGATACTTTTAACTCATCTTACGAGGCCAGCATAATTCTGATATCAAAGCCAGAAATGAAAACTACAGGCCAGTATCTTTAATAAAAATATATGCAAAAATCCTCCCTAAAATATTAGCAAACCCAATTTAATAATACCTCAAACAGATTATATACCAAGACCAACTGGGGTTTATTCCTGGGATGCAAGGTTGCTTTAATATATGCAAATCAGTCAATGTGATATACCACATTATCAGTACAAAAGATTAAAACTACATGATCATCTTAATAATTGCAGAAAAAACATTTGGCAAAGTTTAACATCCTTTCATGATAAAAGTGCTTAACACAATAGGAATAAAATAAAATTACCCCAGCACAGTAAAAGCCATATCTAAGCCCACCTCTACCAAGATAATCAACAGGAAAAACCTGAAAGTTTTTCCTCCAGTATTTGGTACAAGACAAAGATGTCCACTATTACCACTTCTATTCAATATAGTACTGGAAATACTAGCAAGAGCAGTCAAAGAAGAAAAGAAAGAAAATATATCTAAATTATAAAGAAAGAAGTAAAACTACCCGTTTGTGAATGACATGACCCTACATACAGAAAACCCTATAATTCCACCAAAAGACTAATACAAAAAATAAACAAATTTAAGAAAGTTACAGGATACAAAATCAATACACAAAATCAGTAGTATTTCTTTACATCAATAATGACCTATGCAAAAAGGAAGTTGAAAAAACTATTGCATTTATGATAGTATCAAAATTAAACGTCTAAAAATAAATTTAACCAAGGAAGTAAAACACCTAAACACTGAACACTATAAAACTTTCATAAAAGAAATGAAAAAAGGCACAAATAAATGAAAAGATATCCTATGTTTATGGATCGGTAAAATTAATATTGTTAAAATGTTCATACTACCTAAAGTGATCTACAAATTCAATGCAATCCTTATCAAATTTTAACAGAATTTTCACAGAAATTATAAAAACAATCTTAAAATTCATATAGAATCACAAAAGGCCCAAAACAAAACAATCTTGAGAAAGAAAACCAAAAGAAAAATTGGAGGCATCCCACTTCATGATATCATATTATATTATAAAACTATTAAAATAAAAATAGCATTCTACTAGTAATAAGCAGACACATAGTCCAATAGGGCAGACTAGAGAGCCAAGAATGAAACCCAAGAATATAGTCAACAAGGGCACAGAGAATACTGGTATGTTTTGGATATGGTTTGTCCACACCAAAATTCATGTTGTTATTTGATCCCCATTGTGTAGTGTGGAAGGTGGGGCCCAGTGAAAGGTGTTTGGGTCGGGGGCAGAGCCCTCATGAATAGATTAATGCCCTCCCAAAGCAGTGAGTGAGCTCTTGCTCTGGAGAGACAGAATTAGTTCTTGCAGGAATGGATTAGTTCCTGCAAGAGTGCGTTGTTACAAAGCTAGGATGTCCCTTAGGGTATGCTTCTTTGCATGTGTCTACTTCCCCTTTGACCTTCTGCCATGGTGTGAGGTGGCAGAAAATTTCTCACCAGAAGCTACACAGATGTCAACACCATGTTTCTTGAAATTCCCAGCCTAAAGAATCATGAGCTGAATAAACCTTCTTTCTTTATAAATTACCCAGTCTCAGATATTATCTTATAACAGCACAAAACAAGACTGAGACAAATACACGATGGGAAAAGGATAGTCTCTTCAATAAACCGTGTTGGGAAAATTAGATTTACACGTGCAAAAAATAAATAAATAAAATTGTCACATACTGCACACAAAATAAACTCAGAATGTGTTAAAAGACCTAAACACAAGACCTAAAACTGTAAAAAGCCTTAAAAAATAGAGAAAAGCTCCTTGACATGGACCTTGGCAATGGTTTTCAAATATCACATAAAAGCTTAGGTAACAAAAGAAAAAATATAAAAGTGGTATGGCATCAAACTAAAAAGCTTTTGCACAACAAAGAAAGTAATCAAGAAAATCACAAGGCTGCTTACTATTTGGGAGAAAATATTTGCATACCATATATCTGATAAGTGATTAATATCCAATATTTATAAGAAACTCACATAACTAAATAGCAATAAAACAAATAACCCAATTTTAAAAAGGGCAAAGGATCTGAATAGACATTGTTCCAAAGAAGACATAAAAATAGCTAACAAATATGACGAGATGCTTAATATCACTAATCATCAGGGAAATGAAAATCAAAGCCACAATGTGATATCAAAGCCACCTGATACCTGATAGAATGGCTATTATCAAAAAGATAAGATGTGAAGAAAAAAAAAAACAACCTTGTACACTGTTGGGGGAAAGAGTACAGCTATTATGAAAATAATATAAAGATTCCTCAAAATTAAAATAGAACTACTATATGAACCACAATCTCTCTTCTGAATATGTACCCCAAAGGAGTGAAATCAGCATCTCATAGATATCTCTGTTCTCCCTGTTTATGTCAGCATTATTTGCAACACCTAAGATACAAAATTACCTACATGTTTGTCCATGAATGAATGGATACGCTGTGATATACATATAGACTGGGATATTATTAGCCTTAGAAAGAAGAGATCCTAAGGGGAG
>NW_016804595.1:4719450-4723886 GCF_001698545.2 Rhinopithecus bieti
TAATATTGCATTATATAATGAAAACTTGCTAAGATAATACATTTAAATGCTCTTCCCTTACCAAAGGTATGAGGAGATGAATATATTAATTTGCTTGACTGTAGTAATTATTTTGCAATGTATAAGAATATCAAAACATCCTGTAATACACATTAAAAATATACAATTAAAAACCAAAAGAGAAACAAAAATGCTGCCCTAACATTTACAGTAATTACTCCCTTGAATTATTTTCTGCTTTTTATTATCCAAGTATGCATCCTTAGACATAATAATTTAGTCTTGCCCATTAAAAAAGTTTATGCCTGGGCCAGGTGCAGTGTAATTCCAGCACTTTGGGAGGCCAAGGCGGGCGGATCACGAGGCCAGGAGATCGAGATCATTCTGGCTAACACGGTAAAACCCCGTCTCTACTAAAAATACAACAACAACAAAAATTAGCCGGGAGTGGTGGCGCGCCTGTAGTCTAAGCTACTCCGGAGGCTGAGGTAGGAGAACGGCGTGAACCCGGGAGGCGGAGCTTGCAGTAAGCAGAGATCGCGCCACTGCACTCCAGCCTGGTGCAGAGCTAGATTCCGTCTCAAAAAAAAAAAAAGAAAGAAAGAAAGAAAAGAGTCTCAAAAAAAAAAAAAGAAAAAAGAAGAAAAAAAGAAAGAAAGAAAGAAAGAAAAGAAAGAAAGAAAGAAAGAAAGAAAGAAAGAAAAGAGAACATTTGTGTCTTATAGGTTTCTTTTCATCTATCATTTTCTCTTCCATCTCTTTCTTTTTTCTTACACATTTGTGTATTTGTGTTAAAGAACAAAGGCCATTTAATTTGCAGATTTTTCACAGTCTGGATGGTGTCGTGTTTTTCCATTAGGAGGCACAAAATTTATAGTTTCCTCTGCTTTGGTGGCGTTATCAGCCATTGAAGCTCATTGCAGATCTATTTAATAATTGAGGATGCAAAATAGTGATATTTTAATTGTACCATTTTATTTTAGTTTGCTAGCTGCAATATTTATAAAGAGATCTTTATTACAAAGAGTGACTATCCCTTATTTGGCTACCCAGAGTTACAGGAATATGGGAAAGCAAAAATAAATGCTTGATGTTTTCTTGTTATTTGTTAGTTTACAATAATGAATTGGTTCTCTGTCATCCTGCAAAGGTAACCAACTGACTTATTATTATTATTTTTTTATTATACTTTAAGTTCTAGGGTACATGTGCATAACGTGCAGGTTTGTTACATATGTATACTTGTGCCATGTTGGTGTGCTGAACCCCTCAACTCGTCAGCACCCATCAAGTCATAATTTATATCATGTATAACTCCCCAATGCAATTCCTCCCCCCTCCCCCCTCCCCATGATAGGTCCCAGTGTGTGATGTTCCCCTTCCCGAGTCCAAGTTTCCTCATTGTTCAGTTCCCACCTATGAGTGAGAACATGCGGTGTTTGGTTTTCTCTTCTTGTGATAGTTTGCTAAGGATGATGGGGTAACCAACTGACTTATTAACATCATTCTGAACTCATGAATTTAAACATTTTACAGGTTCCAATACATTCGAACTGTTATCTTAATTAAAGATCAAGTTGTTCTATTTTTGAGCAGTAGGAACTTCTTCAAGTTGGTTCCTGACTCCTTTTGACATTATCTTTGTAGTCTTTGATATATTTTTTTGCTATCTGATGTAGCAGACTATTCCAGGGTTATCTTGTTCACTTCCTGACCCAGACTCAAGATGAACTATTCCCCCCAAAAGCTCTGATTTTTCTAAGTGGGAAATTGGATTTCAAGTCTACAAGCTGAGCACTGGAGATGTTCACTTCTAGGGTTTGTTAATATTTCCAGACCTGTTTAGTAGACAGACTGGGACACACACACACACACACACACACACACACACAGGTGGTCTCTTATTCTATCTCTCCATATACAAGTATACACAAATATATGTTTAATTTTAAAACATGTCATCTCATGAGTTTATACTGAATATAGTACTTCATGGCTTTTACTGAACTTCTTGATTGCATCTCTATCTTTTTCTACATTGAGAATCTTGATTCCCATAAGCACATAGTATGACAGAATTGGAACATCCTATAATTTCTCACTTGCTTTATCCAATGCTATACATATAATATATACATAATGGCAGCAGAATAATAATACTATTACATGTAACCCATTTTTCCCACATTAAAAATGCTCTCAAAGACACAGAGATAGAACTAGAGTATTGTATAATTTTTCATGTGTTTTCTCCATGTTATACAAACAGTAGTAAAAGTATAATGTTACTAATATTATCACCATCAATTAAAATTCTAAATACATTAAATATTTTTGTATATGCTACCTCCATTCTCCCTCCCATTTTTTATTTAAAGGTATTCTATATCTACATTGTCAAAATATATAGCCGTAAGTATATATTCACTCCCTTTAGTCCTTATTTAATCTTAATTCTATAGGCAAGTATATATTAGTGTTTAACATCACTCCTTATCAGTATTTCTGTAGGTATTCTGTATATATAAATGTGTTCTCTAGGTTTTCAAAAAGTACTCAATAGGATAACATCCCCTAGTTCCTGCATGTTAACAAATATTTTTAATGTCCTTTATATTGTTACTCATTGTTTCTTTAAGTACAAGACACTGCTGTTAAAAAAGAAAGTCTGATGACCACTTAATTTTCCCTGTAAGTAACATGCCATATTTTTTTTACCTGAATGTATTCCAGTTTTTCATTTGCAAGTTCATAGGTTTATTAAAAAATTTTGATGTTGCCTATCCTGTACTATAATTCTCAGGTTCACAGTATACTCTTTAAATATGTGTTCTTGATTTTTTTTTCCAGGAACTTTTTTTTTTACTTATAATTGTTATTTGTTCTGTTCTTCTGTTTTAGTGTACTTATTCAGACATTCCTATCATGCATAGAATAGATCATCTTTTCTGACCTGCAATCTTTCCTGGCATGCTTTCATTTTCTAAAAGGATATTATTCTTATCCTTATTCTAATTTTTAAATAATAAGTGTGTACAGGCTTTGCTCTTATTACCTTTGTGCTCATTTTTATCTTTTCTGTAAATTTTTAGAAGGAGGCTTGGCCTAGCTCTCGCTCCTAACTTCACAGGGCTCTCTCTTCTATTGTTTTAAGGTAGCTTCAAACATATGGTGACATACTTTCTGAAATTTCCTGGCTCTGTGTTTCTTCTCCACTTTTATTTAGACAGTTTTTCCCCTTTGACTTCACTTTTTTCAGTCCAGTTCTATATTGATTCACTTCCATCAGTTTTTCTTCAGTGTGGTGTGCTGTTGGTCAAGGGAGCTCCTGCCGTTCAATTTTGGGAATTCACTAAGTCTGAAACATTCCAGTCCCTTTAGATCTTCTTACTGGGTGCCACTGCCACTTGTAGCAGTTTGTGATTAGAGTAGGTAAAACCCATCTTTTTTTAGCAGCTATTGTCAAGTTGGCCAACTGTGTCTTCCAGGGAATACCTTTGACTCTATGGGGATTCTCCTATTACAGGTCTTCAGTCTCCCCAGTGGTTTTCTCTGCTTCTGGTTGCACAGATGCTGATACCACATAGGTCTTGTGGCTACTGGTATTTTATTCTCACCTGCTTGTACTCTGCTGTAAATGCTGTCCATGGATCTTTGTTTTCACTATCTGGTTGCTATGTCATTTTACATAAGGGTTTGGAAAGATCCAATGGTTTGCTTCCACTGTCACTCTGTCTTCCCAAAATTCTACACTATAGTACTTAGCACATTATTGGCTTACATTATGTGCTTGGTTAAATCTAATGGAATAACCAAGTGAATGATCAAATAAGAAAACTTTCTATAAACTATAAATCACTATCAAGATATACTGGCATAAGTTACAACATGCAAATACACACAGGTTAATATGTATTATGGCATAAGAGAAAATAAGGCATATGGATGAGGGATGAAAGTGTTGTTATTTCTTAGTATGAATTTAACAAGGAAATACTGGTAGATGTTTCAGAAAGTCATTGTTGGTCAGACCAAAAGAAGAACAGAATTTTGTTATTAGCGTCACCTTCCTTTACTATGGGTCTACATATTCAAAATCATCCTGGCTTAATGGCAAAACTAACAGACCTTGACTTAGGCATAGACAAGGATCACTTTAAGTGTTCTCATCAGCCACGTGCTCAAGACTATTTGTTATCAACTTATCCCCAAGTCTTACGGGTCTCTTCTTAAAGGGAAACATTGTGTGAGATTTACTCCCTTTTGATCTGCACTTTAAAGGTTTCCCTTCAACTCCTGTAATCAGCTTATATAGGTCAGTAGAAAGATCCCACATCTGAGCACCAGTTTCATTAAAAGATCAACTCCATAAATTACAATCAATGGGAATAAACATAAAATGAACAAACTGTTTTTTTTTTTTTTTTTTTTTTTTT
>NW_016804595.1:4727182-4750539 GCF_001698545.2 Rhinopithecus bieti
GAGAGAGAGAGAGAGAGAGAGAGAGAGAGAGAGAGAGAGAGAGAGAGAGACAGACAGAGAGAGAGAGATTGAGAGAAGTAGTATACGGTTTGGAATGAACTAGACATTAGTTAGAGTCCCAGTAAAACCATTTGTGAATTGTGGGACCAAGAAGAATTTAGTTAATCTCTCTAATCCTTAGTTTTCTCATCAATTAAAGGAGACTAATAACAACATCTAATATTCAGAACGCTGTGAAGTTCAATCATGCATTTAAAGTGATTAGCAGCATATCACACAGAGCAAGCATTCAGGAAAGATTAGCTATTAGGAAAGATGCTTTATTATCATCATTACTATTAGATTTGATCTTTAGAATTCAGAAATCTCCCTAGAATATGTCTCAGTATAGATCTTTTTTTGTAAACATGAATAGCTAGGCAAAATCTCTCATTTTTTTTTAACATATCACAGCATTTATCACATTTTATTGAGATTATCTTTTATTTATCTACATTCACGAAATAACTGAATGCTACAGGAAGACAGGAAGTATATCTACCCTGCTCACTACTTCATCTGAAATACCTAGCACAGGGCCCTGAAGACGCATTCAACAATATATATTCATTGAATGAATGAGTCAATGAATTATTTTTCCCCAAACATCTAGATACGAAGAATGACATGACTTAGATAACAAATATGGAATCCTTGTAGCTCATCTGTAAGTTAATACATTTTCAGTTGGTTTATACATCTGTGTCTTGCAAGACTGATTATTACAAGTAAGTGACCTTTGAGTAATTGATAAAATCCAGTTTCTCACCCTAGAAAATCCAGTCAGATAATGGTCTCAGGTAATGTACTAAAAATACATGCCTCTGGAGGCACTGTGCAATTCTTTGGCTTACTTCTTTCTGTCGTCTTTTCTATTAGTGGCATCCTTTTTGAAATTCAGCCTTCCCAGAAAGGAAATTCTGCAGCTATCCACTGAAGACCAGTTGCATGTATGTAACAGAAGCATCACTTTTGGCTACTTCTGAGCACACATGAATAAGTAGTAAAATGAGACCCCAGCTTAGCAATTCTTCAGTAAATGAATGGAAAACCATGCTCTAGGCAGTTACTGATATTACTAAATGGCCCTTGAAAATTGTCCATTGAAGCTGAAAGTGTACCCTATTTCTTCTAGGCCTTACATTTTCCTTAACTCTCTTTTTTGTACTTCAGTACTATATGTTCCCTTGCTTAAGAGGGATAGGTTTTGTAAGCAAGACAGCAGCACTCTGTATACACCTTTCCATATGATACTTGAAGAAAAAAAGTTAACTTTAAAACTGCAGCCCATAGATATAGATACAAATAGTGAAGCTCTAATAGTTAAGTATTATACTTAAGATGGCAATACTATTAATCTACAACATGAACTCAGACCAGCTTAATCCAATTTGTCTACAACAGCACATCACTGAAATGGAGCTAGAATTCAAACCCTTTGATTCTAAACTCCTTCCAGAGTATCACGTTGCCTTGAAAGATGAGTGAGAAAATGCCATGAAAAATAAAAATCAAATAAAAGTGAAATGTTCAGTTAGGTTAGACATAAACGTAAGGCAACAAAAGTGACCTACATATGGCGGGAACAGTAGCTCACACCTGAAATCCCAGCACTTTGGGAGGCCGAGGCGGGTGAATCACGAGGTCAGGAGATCGAGATCGTCCTGGCGAACACGGTGAAATCCTGTCTCTACTAAAAATACAAAAAAATTAGCTGGGCGTAGTGGCGGGCGCCTGTAGTCCCAGCTACTCAGGAGGCTGAGGCAGGAGAATGGCGTGAACCCGGGAGGCAGAGCTTACAGTGAGCCGAGATTGCGCCATTGCACTCCAGCCTGGGCAACGAGTGAGACTCTGTCTCAAAACAAACAAAGAAAAAAATAGTGACTTACATACAAAGTTGTAGTGTTTGAAGGATAGCTATTTACATATGGTGAGGGGTACTGTGTACTATTTATATAGGGAAACAAAATTAGTGGGATGATGGTGATGATGATGATGATTCTGCTACTAATGTGCTGAAACTTCAACATTCCCCCCTATTAAGTGGTGGGCTGCATACTGAATAATTCCTTCCAAATTCCACTGCTGGAAACCTGCATCTCTAAGCTTTTAGGTTTATCTATTATTCATGCTGCTTGTTTGTACAATACTATTGATTATTCACTGTTTGGCCAAATAGTAAGATGATATTTTGTTCTCAATGAAAACTCATGACAAATGCTTGAATCACCAAAATTAGACTGTGGAGAGGAGGACTGTGGAAAGGGCAATTCAGTTGGAGAGAGGGTAAAAAGTAAAGAATTAAATAAAAACTCCTTTAAATGTGGATTCTCTCAGTCCTCAGGAGTCCTGTGAAACTCACACTACATCTTGCTGCAAAACTATGAATACTTATAATAAAGGAAATTCAGTTTACCTTGAAATTTATAAAATAATAAAACTGAGGAATGGTATTTTTGTAAATATAAGCAAGGTTAAACTTTTTTGACAGGTTAAAAGAAATTTTAGGTGTGTGGGCCAAATGTCATTTTCTGTTTGATACATACACACACACACACACACACACACACACACACACACACACTTCAGCATCTCACTTTTTGTAAAGCCAAGATTTAAAACACTTTAAGCAGCTAGAAACTTGAGCTTTCTCTTTTGATTTTAATTTTGATAATAGAGCATGAGCTGTCCAGCAGGTACGACTTTCTATTCTCATGATAGCTTTCTATACAATATAAGGTACATATGTAATCTATGCTAGCATAAGTTTATATAAGACCTCCCAAAACAGTTCACTGAATAGCAAAAAAGAAAGAGGGTTCCTCCTGGAATGAAATATATGTTTTATATATTTTTGTTAGTTGAATTTTTTTGGCCATTGCCAAAACGTATGCAACAAAAATCTTATGCTTGTTTGCAAAGCAAAATTATTGTACATATATATATATATATATATATATATGCCTATACACACTTCACACACACACACACACACACACACACATATATACACACACACGTCACATTATGGAAAAATGTGATTGGTATATTCTCTTGTTTTATATATGTGATGTCATTGATTTACTGCATGATTTAAAAGATACCTGTCAGCTTTCCACTTAAAAAAAAAAAGCAGAGCAATTAAACTTTTCTGGCACTAGAGGTCGCTAAAACCGGATTACAGATACAGTGACTGCACTTCTGCTAAATCCACAGAGAGGGAGGATAGCTAATTTACAATCCAATATGCAGTGGTAAAGGATCAAAGTAAATTATGTTCAGGAATAGCCACATTATAACACAAAGTATTGCAAAGTTCATTTTTTTTTTCAGTAGGAATCAACAAAATTGTGAGTTTTCAAATCAAATTAATAAGGAAAAGTAATGTGCCCCCTATTTTTAACAGCTGTATATATTTAACCAAAATGAACCACCGGACCTTAAACTTGGCTGTTTATGTGTTTTGCATTTCAAAGACCACATAGGAACAAACTGTCGAATAAGTAAACTTTTGTCAAAGCTTTGCTTTTTTAGTATGCTTGGCAATAAACATGTTAACAGAGTGGACTGGAACAAGGGGAGAGGAGAGACCAATTATGTGTGTGCGGATATTGCTGGTGATACCACCAAAGTGACCATAGAAGGCAAAACAGAGTGATGAGTTGTGCCTTAGAGGAGTAGCTTTGCTTGGCAGTCACTGACTGCCAAGCCAAACTCTGGATTTTCTGTTTCTTAGCACAGGAAAGGTCCTGGTGCTTTGGTTGTGAAAAGCCACCCATTTTTTAAAGTTGCTCCCTACATTACACAGTTGTACCACCACTTGATTTTGGAGAAGCACATCATTGGTTCACTCCCTTTAAATAGGGATTCTTTCCATTTGTGAATATCATTGCTATTTGAGCCGGGTTTCTGAGACCCAAAGATAATGGAAACTATCTGTGCATAGGTTCTGAATCTTTACAGTGCATGCCCTGCCTTTTAATTTTCTGAAAGGTTCAATGGCTTCTTTAAATACCAGCATGGTTTGGAAGTCACATAGGTCCCTGGTCAATTATGCTCTAGATGTCATGCGAAAGAATACATATCTTTTTGGCCTCAAACTTCCTGAACATTAAGTAAGATCACTGGACTACGTGGCCTTAAATATTGTAAGTCTAATTTTCAATGAACTTATATGAGTCCTGCCTGAGAAGAATTGCATGATTGGCATCTGCTAAGAACTATTAAAGATGTCATTTTAAGAAATGTGCATTACTGATAATGATTTGTACTTCTCAGTTTATTCTCCATGCAACATTATTGGCCATTCTGAAATATTATGATACTTTCGAAAATTGTTTGGGAAAAATATACTTTGTTATTTCATTCTTTGTTTGGAAAACCTGGTTGGTTATGCCTTCAGACCCTAATAATGATATCTTTAATGAGAAAAATGAAAACGATTGTAACATCATATATCTTCTATTTTGCTTCAAAATCCAGAAGAATATTTGAAATGTTTGAGGGCAGAAATTAGCAATTTCCATGTCACCAGTCCCTGGCTCATGGCAAGCACTCAGAGAGTGTGTTTTTGATGGGTTCATCAAATAAAGAGTAGGTTTGTTTATAAACAACCTAACATGACCATGGTTTTCAGGATTCTGAAAAAGTCAGTTTATGGAATACTTTTGTTATAAGTCAAAATGTAACTGTTGAATGAGCCCCTGGCTTTGGTGAGGAAACAGTGAGCTTTGGTGATCCTTAGGCTAGGAGAACGGTTGAGTGACCACTTAAGTGGTGAAAGACAAGAAAAAGTAGCCAAAAGGAGGCGGTCACAATTTTTTTTTCTCTTTTTTTCTTTCTGCCTTCTTATACTTGATGTGCTAGCTCACAAATCAAATGAACAAAAGTGTTATTTTACAGACATTTTGAATGAAAATAACTGACTCTAAATTGTAACTCTAGAAATGGCCATTTAATTGTTCTGCCTGTCCTTTACAATTATGCAAAAAGTAAATAATGAAAACTGAAAATGCCAAAAGTTTACTCAAATTCAATACCGAAATGTTACTAATTTAACCAGTAGCTATAATCCTTCCAAAGAGTATCTTCTCAAAGGAGAAAAATATTATAAGCAGGTAAGCATGCTGGAGCTGTTTCCTTTCATGCATTCTGCCTCTCTCTATTCCACAAAAATTGTTAAGTACCCAATGCGTACCAGATACCATGTTAAACACAGAAAATGCAATGATGAACTAAACAGACACTGTCTTTCCTTTCCAAAGGTTACTGTAAGTCAAAGAACACCACTGGTCAAGTAAATAAGCAATAGCAACAAGTGAGATTTGTGTCAGAACACAGGAAGTATAAAGTGTATAGTACCCCAGTCACACAGCTGCCTCTTTTTTTTTTTTTTTCAGTCAACTTGTCATACAGAAGTTGCTCCATAATATGGTTTGGATTTGTATCCCTGCCCAAATCTCATGTCAAATTGTAGGAGTGGCCTGGCGGGAGGTGATTAGTTTATGGGGTGGATTTCCCCCTTGCTGTCCTCATGATAGTGAGTTCTCACGAGATCTGGTTGTTTAAAAGTGTGTGGCACTTCCCCGTTTGCTCCCTCTCTCACCTGCTCTGCCTTGGTAAGACGCGCTTTCTTCCCCTTCCCCTTCCGCCATGATTGTAAATTTCCTGAGGCCTCCCAACCATGCTTCCACAGTCTGTGGAAGTGTGAGTCAATTAAACCTCTTTTCTTCATAAATGACCCAGTCATTCTAGACCCAGTCATTGCTAGAAGGACTAGACTACTTAGTCCTTCTAGCAATGTGAAAATAGACTAATACACTCAATAAATGTTTGATGAATTATATACATGTTGAACAATTGAGATGAATAAAAACGGTCATTATTTGAGAAGAAAGGGAGGCATAGAAACATGAAACAATATTTTTTAATGCTGAAAGCTTCACACACAGCCAAGAATCAGGTACCTCTAAAACTAAAGAAAAGTAGGCAGGGTCCTATTTTAAGATACTCAACCATCAGTTTACACTCTAGGCACTAAAATTCCCATTCCATTTGGTAAGCTGTTCAAAGTTGGAGCAACAGCTCAAGTGATGATAAAAGAGATATGAGGTGACACAAGATGAGATATAGGGAAAAACAAAGTTTTCTGTAGTTCAAACTGTGTGCCAGAGAGGTGCTTTTACAAATTCTCCAGAAAGATTTATTTTGATTTCACTGTTTTAATATGAGAGAGTTACAGGCAAAGGATACTCTAGAAGAGAGGTGCAGGAATGTACATCATATAATCTCATACAAAGATCTTTTGGTCTAAGACAAAGAATAGGATAAGGAAAATCTCATGAGGTGCGCAGAAGTCATTATAAATTTGTGACCCATCAGTGGCTGAGTTGCTCATGTTAAGTCCTGGCCATAACTATGCTTGCTCTGATAAGCAGCCAAAGCAAGGGACTTCCACAAGTAAGATCATGTATAAATTTAAGGTATTAAATCTATTTTTATTTCATTTTAAAATCCTGATTTATCTTTTTCTGACAGCACATCCCATAGTTCCTTCTGCCTTCTTGCTACATTGGAGAGCAATCATGAATGTCAAGTTTTGATGGGCACCATGAGGACCCTTCTCTATAGTGCAGAGTCCATGTGGGTCTTTCTGATATGATTGATAGTGGCATAGAGGCATTCTCCATATAAAGATTAATTGCTTCAGCAATTATCCACTACTGAATGGTTGACTATAACTCCACACTTCTAACTCCTACTTAAGCAAGCAGTTTTTTCATTGGGTTAATTTATTTTCTCCTTCTGTTTTAAACTAATAGTATATTTCCATGTTATTTTAAATATTTTACTTTAAATAAAATGTTTCCTCTCGCCACTCTAAGATTTGGGTAAGACCTTCATAAGTCAAAAGGAACAGCATGGATTTAACAATTTATGTGATTTTTTTCTCATCAGTAACTCAGAAAAAGTATTTTTTCTGGGAAAACTATAAATCAACGTGGTCAAGGAAACAAGGGAGGTGTTGTAAGATTTGTTGCCAACTTTTTCCTTTCATGAAGACACCACCTAACTACTATAAATGAGTCAACACTATATGGCTATTTTCCAAATTTTATTCTCTCAAAAGTACTATTAAGTTGAACTAACTCCTGATGACATGCTAGAAGTTAAGAGAAACTGCATACAAATTATTTTCAGTTCATTTACAAAGGCCAGAGTATGATTACAGGGACAATCTTACTTTTGAAAACTGAAAAGCAAGCTTTTACTTAAGATTATTCCTAATGAAATACCCTAGGGCAAAGGTTAGAATTTTTCAACTTGTTCTGCAAAAACAAAAAAAACAAAACAAAGCAAAACAAAATGTCTCCATGTTCTGTTGATAAGTAACTCTGATAGCTAAAATAAGAATTTTTCATTTAACATTTTCATATGAAGTGGCTTTGAGCTAGAAATCTATTGAAAACATAAAAAATGTTACATTTAAAAACAGCAAATATATTGAAGCATTAGATTCTGAAAATATTAAACATTTTGCATCTGGACAATCTACATCTGTACATGGAAGATAAAGAAATTGATTTTAATTAAGATCACACCGAAGAACAGACAAAGTAGGAACAATAAAACCCGTATCTATTCTCAGAGCACTAAAGCTTAACTGTACTATCTTTATAATATGCTTGTGCTTTAAAATTTACAAATGGCTGCCAGTGGTATCTGTTGTATAATGTTATTTAGTTCACAAAGATAAATAAATGCATGCAAAAGAATTTCTAGCTACCTTTCAATCGTTTTTAAAACAATCTGTTTCATTTCTTTAATATGTAGTTAGCACATGACAAGTACAAAGCATATTATTATTGACTAATATACATTTCCATGATAGGTTAGCACTTTCATTGTGGGCAGCATTTTGCATAATTTAGGTATTTGGGGACTGTTTCCTCTCAAATTCCGTCTTCCACCTGCTCTGGTATGGCAGGTCAACAATCAATCTTGGCTCATTGCTTTGTTATCTTGACACAGTTCAGATTGCAAAACATCTGGAGCCACTGATGACTTCATATATTGCAAAACTATGTGTTTTCCCCTGAGGCGTATTTTTCATTATGTTTTAAAATATGAATCACTTCTGGAAGGGTGGCTCACTGATTATTTAACTTCAAGATAGTGAATGAGTTTATAAGCCAGAGACCCCTTCATTGTGCCGCCACATTCACAGTTAGAGTAAAAGAGCGTACAATATCACCTGTCAAAGTCAATTGTATGAATCTTAGAATACATTTCAGAACAAGTGAATGTAGGCCACAGTTTTTTCTGATTGCTTTTCTTAAATTTCACAGGAAGATTTTCTAATGTGCATGTCATTTTCACCCAAATATGCCTTAACATTTAAATTTAACTAGAACCTGATGCAAAGCATACAGTAACCTGATACTGACTCACAGATGGCAGGTTACAGAACCATTGCTCTGTGATTTCATCTGTATCTCTCTCCCTCTCTCTCCCTTCCTCTCACTGTCCCTCTGATGCACTTGCATATACGGAAAATTAAGGACAAAAAAGTGTGTATATTGCCTTTTTTCTTCTCTCCAAATCACTAAAGTTAAAATCTTCTAAATCAGTTAATGTCAAAACTTCTAACTCATTGTTTTGTTTCATATGTGTATTTTAAGTCAAATGGAACCTGACGGTAAATGACCTTAAAATGATTTACAGATTTTAATAAAAAATGGACTTAGCTATTTTAATAAAAGTGTTCAATATAAATTAAAAGTGTGAGGCATTATTTAAAAAGAGAATGTTGTCAATGGAATCAACAAACTTGGTAGCTTCCCTGTACTCTGTCTTGTTGAAATCTAGAATAGCACATAATGTCAGTTTAAGGCATGACACTTCAAGTTCAATATTTGAGCCTGTTCATTGGCATTTAACATAGAGGGTCTTTTGTGAGTAAAAATGTTTTATTGTTGTACCAATGAACAGTTTAGCAGCCAAAATAAGGTTTACAGGCATCTACATTTTGAGTCTATATTAGAAATAAAGATTTAGCAGTTATAACAGCTTAGTACTAGGTAGCTACTCCCCACAAGCACAACTGGTTGAAAGAAAACAAAATGACTTCATGTCAGGAATGTGGAAGAGGAAGACGAGAAAATTTCCTAAGGCCTCTGTCTAGCTCTTTCTTCTCCAGATCCATCACAGGTCTACTTGCTTTCTTACCCTGCTCTTATTACAAATTACAGGTGAACAACTTCAGATTTCTTTTTATCATTGTGTATTAATTTTAAGGGAATTAGATAAACCGTGTACATTTCTTCCTAGTTTTACTGTTCCTGGGTCCTGTGATGTGGGACATTTCACCAATAATAATGCATACAAACACAGTCAAGAGCGCCTTAACATAGTGGCTGGAATTTTCATCTATGATCTTGGTAGTAATATGTGTGTGTATATATATACATATATACATATATATGTGTGTGTGTGTGTGTGTTATATTGCTACTAAAATATATATGAGACCAGATTGGGTAGTGAATCAGTTGACATTTATTTGAAATTTTGGAGAGAGTAGGAAATTACAGTAACAAAATATTTTCAAAATCTAATCTATAAGGTAATATTAGTAAGATTTTAAAATGTGTATTTATATACAGAGTCATAATGTCTAAATCTAGAAGTAACCTTAGAAGCCTTATATTTCAGTCCTATCATTTTATACATGAGGCTATTGAGGCTCAGAGAGGGGTTTGGCCTTACATTATGTAATAAACAGAGTTAGAAATGAAACTGAGACTAGACTCAATTTGTTTCTCTTGATCCCAAGCCCATATGATTTGAGCTGGAAAGGCGTGAACTGACAGTGCTCAAATAGAGGCAGTGCAGCCAGATGCTGGGCTCTTATAGGACTTTAGAAGAAATTCTTAGATAAGGTTGGGGGGTTGGACCATATAGTATCCAAGGTATGAATTCGAATTATAAGATTTTATGCATCAACATTTGAAATTAAATTGTGGTGAAGAGGAAGAAAGCGAAGCAGAAGCTCCATAAAGATAGCATGCTGAAAATTTTAAAGCTCTTTATTCAAATAATAACAAAACAAAATCATTAATTTTCCAACTCTACAATTGGCACTATTTCCTGCTTTAGAAAAGGAAGCCATCAACCCTTCCCATACTCTATTGTCTCTCATAATTATGCATGTTATTAAACAAGTGGTAATATAAGAGGCATGGAGTGAACATCATTTTATTGGCATCATATAGTTACAAGAATACATGTTGCCAAAAATCATTTCCATTCAGCTGAAGAAACAAGGAAGTAAGAGGTCTGCAAACAAAAGTAGTCAGCACCTGGCAGGCATTCAGAGAAATTATCAATAAAAGGAGGAGGAAAAAACCCACTTAATTCCATGTTACGCAAAAACAAGTTTAGAAGGATGCATATTATAAATGAAAACCTTGTTGCATCCTTATTGGCAACATTAGGAACATTTTCAATTGTGTTTAAACTCAACTTATTGTTATACAATAAGTTGAAATGTGAATGCCATATATTTTTAAACCAAGTTTGAATTACATCAGAGGGAATTTGATATTTTCACAGTAACTTTTAGTCATATTTTAGTTTTTTGAATGTTGGAATGAGGAATAATTGATGATTCCTTACTTGATTCCTCAAGTTCCCTGCTCTAGAATTAGTACTCACACATCATTACATTGTTTAAAAAAAAAAATAGCTTACAAGTCAGATCCTGCGAACTCTGTCCAGTGGTATGGCATTAATGACAAAATATTTTAGTTGTGAATTCTGAAGTGACTCTTCAATGGAGTCCTTAGTTCAATTGTAAAAAGAAATGAGAAAGCAGAAATTTTCATTAGAAACTCAATATGAGCCTGAATGTGGAATCCAAAAAGAAAGGTCTTTTCATCCTCAGAAACCAAAATGTCAGTGACTTCCTCCCTTCATTCATTCACTGTGCATTACTTGATCATCTACTATGCACCAGACACAGTGTTACACACTGAGGATGCAACAGGTGATGGCAGTGGATACTGTAGTCCCAGAGGAATAGCATGCATGATAAAAAGGAAACGATAACAAGAGTTTGAGAGAGGTTGTGCGTCAGTATGTGCCGCATTAACTATGTTGTGACAGTAGATCTCACACTATGTCACGATTTGTACTGAGAAATTTGGCAAAGAATAATAAGTAGAGAAGTAGTAAATTTCGGTAAACAAAAGTAAAAGTATGATGCAAAACTCTCCTCTTTTTTCTTTCCAACAATGAAGAATTTGTTACTTCTTTGAAAGTCATCCTAGCATCATGGGAATTAACTTAGAGTAATGAATAACAATAGTCCATTCTTCTGCCTACAACTTTAGAAAGTACAGTCACGCAACACTTAACACAGGAAACGTTCTGAGAAATGGAAGTTGTTAGGCAATGTCATCATTGTGCAAACTGCAGAGCATACTTACACAAACCTAAGATGGCACAGTCCCACTATACACTTAGGCTATATAGTATAGCCTATTGCTGCTAGGTTACAAACCTGTACAGGGTGTTACTGTACTGAATCCTGCACACAATTGTAACACAATGGTAAGTATTATGTATCTAAATGCAGAAAAGATACAGTAAAATATGATATAATCTTATGGAGCAACTGGCATATATTCAGTTTGTTATTGAACAGAAACATTTATGGACTACGTTATATTTTATGAAGATAATTCAACTTCTGGTGTTTCACTTAAGCTAACAGTTGTTGAATGACACTGTCAGTACCTAGAGAAATGAATACACAGTTGTCCCTTGGTATCCATGGGGAACGGGTTCTAGAACCCCCTGCCTCATAACGAAATCCCTTATATGAAATAACACTGTATTTATATACAACCTGTGCAAATGCTCCCATATACTTTAAATAATCTCTAGATTACCTATAATGCCTAATACAATATAAATGCTATGTAAATAGTTGTTATACTATATTTTAATTTTATTATTTATATTTGCATTTTAATATTTAATATTTTTACCTGTGATTGGTCGGCTCCGTAGACATGGAACCCATGGATATGGAGGACTAACTGTGTGTTCTTTGCTTTTAAGCAGACGATTGCTAAAAATAAGATTACATATAAGGTACTGAGGGAACACAAACCCAGTGCCAACACTCTTTCTAGACGGGAAGAGTTAGCAAAATCTACACAGAGGAAATGACATTTGAATTGGGTGTTGAAAGGTAAATGGAATTTCACAAGACAAAAGAGAAAGCAAAAGGCATTCCAAACAGAGGGAACTAGATGTACAAAATCAATGTCTTAGTCAATTCAGGCTGCTATAACAGAGTGCCATAGACTGAGTGCCTTAAACAGTAGAAATTTATTTCTCAGAGCTCTGGAGGCTGCACAATTCAAGATCAAGAGAGTGGCAGATCCAGTGTCTGGCGACAGCACTCTTGCTGGATTGTAGATGGTCATATTGTTGCATCCTTATGTAGTGTAAAGAGAGAACTCTGGTCTCTTCTCCCCTTATAAAGACACTAATCCAATTCATGAAGGCTCTGTCCTCCTAACCTAATTATCTTCCAAAGTCCCCACCTCTGAACACCATCACATTGGGGTTTATAATTGCATCCTGTTAGTTTTTTTGGGGGGAGGCACAAACATTCAGTACATAATAATGTGAAATAAAATTAATTGTTCTTTGAAAAATCAATTTTCTTTTTACACTGTAACTTTGCAGAGGCAACTGTTGTTCCCAGTTTCTTATAAGGAGAGATTGGTTGTGTTTATATTTTGTTAATACATACAAATTTACCAAGTCCCCTTATGTACACAGTAATATGTTAGATTTAAAGAGAACACAAAAGAAATATTAGATAGGCATTTTTCATTGAGAAGCAAACCATTTAATTGCAGAAAGAAGCTCTGGTATAATGGAAAGAAGGCAAGCTTTGGAGTTACACAGAAGTCAGTTTGAGTCCCAGTTCAGCTGCTTACTAGCTGTGTGACCCAGTGTTAGTAATTTAAACTAGACGACCTAATTTTCTCATCAATACAATGGGCATGCTAAAACTTAACATTTCAGAATTGTTGTAGAGATGAGTAAAATAGATGTAAAAAGTTTTGCACATAGTTGCTACTCAAAAAGTAAATACAGAAAAACTGTTCCTCATTATTCTAATTGTTCTCAGGGAAGAATTGAAGAACAACACAAGATGGTATATGATTCAGTATAAAACTGAACTGCAGGTCGGGTGCGGTGGCTCACACCTGTAATCCCAGCACTTTGGGAGGCTGAGGCAGGTGAATCATGAAGTCAGGAGATCAAGACCATCCTGGCCAACATGGTGAAACTCCATCTCTACTAAAAATACAAAAATTAGCTGGGCGTGGTGGCGCACACCTGTAATCCTACTTGGGAAGCTGAGGCAGAATTGCTGGAACCCGGGAGGCAGAGGTTGCAGTGAGCCGAAATCGCGCCACTGCACTCCAGCCTGGCGACAGAGCCAGACTCCGTCTCAAAAAAAAAAAAAAAAAAAAGGAATTGTAAATATACATGAACCTACTGTTGATGAGGATACTCAGAGTTAACCAAATAAGTATAATATAATGTGGATCACTCTACATGCATGATATACAGAGAGTTATTATAAAAAGAAAGAAAAAAATCAGGAGAAAATAAAAGTCTTACTTTAGAAGGATAGTATAAATTATACCGAAATGGCACGTATTTTATGGCAGCAGAGAACCAGAGGAAAGTAGTTTTGTATCAATAAGTAGTAAGATACGCTGGATAGAACACATTACATTATGAAGAGCCTTGAGAAGCAATGTAAAGATTTTAGATATAAACTCAATGACATCAAGGCATTATTGACCATACCTAGGCATATGCCTATCATGCAGCATGATAGGACCATGTTAGACAGGCGAATGCAGAGCTGAATCCTTCTTATCATTGAGACCTCATATCAACTCTCATATCAGAGTAGTCACCCATGATTTCTCCATCTAAAGTAGCTTCCCGCTCTCTATAATATCACACTATGCAGAAATCACTTTGCTTATTGATTTGTTTATTCGAAATTATTTTTTCCTCTCATTAGACTGTAAGCTCTGTGAGACCAAAAACATTGTCACTTTGAGTTTACTGCAAGATTTACAGCCCTAGGAACATTGTCTGACACAAAGCAGACTCTCACTTGCTCTTTCCCTGTCCTCTCTCCACTGTCACCCAGGGCCCTTCTCTCTCTCTCCACAAACACACACACACACACACACACACACACACACACACACACACACACACACTACACCAACAATTTAATATTTCCCTGGAAGAAGAAAAATCAGTCTCTTGCAATAGCAAGATACAAGCTAATGGAGCCTTATCATCTTGGCAATGGGTATGGTAACAAAGGAATAAAAGGGACTTATATTCATGTTACTTCTGTAGACCTAGAGTTTGTCAAAAATATTTTTTCATGCCAAAATGTACACTAAATTCATATAATTCAATGGGTGTCTAAATTCTCTAAACTTTGATCTTCTGTAACAAATCCGTTTATCCGCACTGAAATAGCCCACCTCTATTTCTTACAAGAGTTCACAAATGCCAGCTCTCTGGTCACTCATAGGTCATTATTCTGCAATGCATCGTCCTCTGCAAAATCACACTTCTCAAGGCCTGCTGTGCAAACACACAACAGGTAATACTCAATGGCAATCCATTTTTCTATTTGGCATTGATTGGTGGAGTTGTCATATTATCTTTTCTATCAGAGAAGCTACTGTTAACTAAATATATTCCTTTCTAATGCTACTAATAAAAAAAAAAAGCCCTCTCCTACAAGGACACAATAATTGCATTTTAGTCCATTTTAATCTGGTATGATACATTCTAGAGGCATATGGGAGGTGAGGACAAAGGGAAAAGTAATTCACCAGATTTAAGTTCAAAGAGTAAAGAATCCTTCTGTATCTGTATTATTTGTTTTTATATATTCCTGGCATCCTGTAGTTTTCCTAGCATGTAAATATGAGTTGAGTAAATGTTCTATAGAATAGCTATTGTATTTCCATGTAAATATAAAGAAACTGAAAATACAAAAAGAAAAGCATCATTTGCCTAGGGTGTAGGTAATCTAATATTCTTTTCACTATACCAAACAGAAAGCCTGAGGTGGAGATACTGCAGACAAATAAGTATTTCTTCCTCCCTTTCTTATAGTCTATTCTATGCCTACAAAACCAAAATCTTAATTACTCACTGTCTGTCCTCACTCACAATGTCAGGATCCTGAGTCATATCGTGAAGTTTGAGCCAGAATCTGTGAAGGATCACAACTAAATGGGTTAGAAGAACTGAAATAACAGAGGGAAGTATGGACATACTTCTAGAAGTAATAGAAAAGGAAGAAAATAAGGCTACTAAAGAAGGGTTTTAACAGGTAAGCTGGAACAATGCTCAGAAAAAGAATATCATATTCCAGAGTTTAATTACTCAGGGCATTTTTTTATTTCCCCTCCTCATTTTGCAACAGGTCTGCCTGGGATTAACAACGTGTGCATGACTCTCATCAAAATCAGTAAACAAAAACATTTTGAAGAAAAGCTAGTTCTAGGGGTAACATTTTTGTGTGTGCTACTAAAATGTACTTTTGCTTCATCACCAGGTAGTGATGTTGCTTAGAACAGTTGTAATAATGAAGGACTGGACCTAGGTAGATAGAGAAGTTGACACTCGTTTGTGCAAGAACAAATGAGGACTAGGGTAGTGGAATAAATCCATCCAGTACCATTTGTTTTCAGAAAATTCCGGAGCTTAATAATAATACAGTATATAAGGAGGAAAGATCTTGTACACTACAAAAACTTAACATGCACTTGGAAAACTTACATGGTGTTATATTCGACGAGACACTTGTGTTCATTTATAACTGTATCTATACCAATCAAATACTTACACCAGATTATAGACGGCTTTTAAAAGGCTATATATAGAATAAATTCTGTGGCATCTTGTAGGATAAATCATTTACATAGTTGCTAAATGAAGAGAGCATAATTCAGAGAAAAACCTATTTCCTCAAGCAGGAAAATTTTGCTTAACTTCCCTGTCACAAATATTTATGTCAAAAAATCTAGAACAATAAATAACCCTGCAATGTCCACTTTCCAACGATGAGAAGGGAAAAAAGTGTCTTTTACCAGGTCGTTCCTTAGCAATCTCTTTCACATTTAGAATCTTTTCTTTAGTATGATTATTCCTAACACCATTGGAAGGTTTTAATAAGATAACAATACATTTTAAGTAATATTGATACATTTGAAACATCTCTTATTTACTAAGTAGTTAGTTTTGTAAATACATTCATCATTGCTTATATACATATAACTCAATAAAAAAACACTTCTAATGATTGGCATATATTTTTAACTTCAAATTACATTGTGGAAGCACATTCATTCTTGATTCTTTAACACATTTTCTCTTTGCTTCGACAGCAAAGTCATGTTGTCCTTAGCTTGACAAATGTTTTAAACAATATCTAAATTCACTGACCATGGGTACTGCCTCTCAGGTAAATTATGTGAATTAAAACATATTTTGCACTTCTAGACCTGATGAACTATATTTGAAGTCATCTGAGCAATTTAGCAGGACTGAGTACTGGAAGGAAATGAAGATAAAGTGAAAAGATATCAAGCTACAAAAGACAGATATTTCCTTAAGACTGAATTTTTCCATAATTCAATTACCATTCAAGTAAAATAATTTTATAGAAAAGTTTCATGAAAAAGCCAGTAATTAAAGCTCCTTGTATAAATTTTAAAGCTAAAGTCTATGACTACACTACAGTGAACAGTGCCAGAGGGATTTCAGTTTGTTGCTGATAAGCTTTGCCATATTTTAAAAGTAAATGATGTTTATTGGCAAGAACATTTTTCTGATATTGATAAAGACCTGGTGAACAATTTGTTAGAAATACATACATCAATAGGTTATTTGTGTTTTCTGCATTATCACCTTGCAGAAGTAGAAAAGGTGGGCATTAAAGCTTTGGTATTTGAGAGTGAACCACACATGTATTAGTACATTTTCATACTGCTATAGAGAATTGCCTAAGACTGGGTAATTTATAAAGGAAAGAGGTTTAATTGACTCACAGTTCTGCATGGCTGGGGAGGCCTCAGGAAACGTACAATCTTGGTGGAAGATGAAGGGGAAGTAAGGCAAATTCTTCACAAGGCGGCAGAAAGGAGAAGGGCTCAGTGAAGGTGGAAGAGGCCCTCGTAAAACCATCAGATCTCATGAGAATTCACTCTCTACCACGAGAACAGCAAGGGAGAAACTGTCCCCATAACACAATGAACTCCATCTGGTCTCTCCCTTGACGTGGGATTATGGGGAATATGGGGATTACAATTTAAGATGAGATTTGGGTGAGGACACAAAGCCTGACCATATCAACAAGTATAAACATATTGTTTGGTTATAACATGCACTGCTTGAAAGAAATGCTTTTTAGGGTGAAGTAAAGTATTTTTTTCTAATTTAAGTCCTCTAATATGTAATAATATAAACTTATTCTTTCTGCCAGATAATAAAAATACAATCCTCATAGCATATGTCAAGACCTAGACAAACGTATTCCTGGTTTCAGATTTCAGATAAACTTAGAATATATATATTGCTTTAAAATATCACCAGCTTGAACATTTTTAATGTTTTACTTGTTGTTTATGACATTGGGCATGAGTAGAAAGGAAATAAGGTCCTATGAGTCCTTTAATGAAAGTATCTAATTAAAAGAATCCCACTGCTTTGAGATAAGGACAGAGGAATAGTTCATAATTTCATTGTTTGATAAATAAATAAAAGCTATTCTCTCAACAGTATCTTATTGTCATGAACCACTGATGTATATTGAATTCCCATCTGCCCAGTGACTGTTATCAAATGAACAGTGTTTCGTAAATTAAGCCAAATAACTAGATAACTGAGGATATCTTATCTGAAATATAATAAACAATGTAACTTCTTAACTAAGAGATGTCACTAGACAGCCCAAAGCTCCCATATGTTTTACTCTCCCAGTCCATGGTTGATTGGAAAGAGATGGGCATCCGTAGCTAGTCAGGTTGAATTGACATGCCATGAATAGTGAGGTCTAGAATTTACACCATGGTTAATTTAGAAAAAGTAAGGTAAAGTTATTGAGGAAAATAAAAGACATAGAGGGAGAAATGGAATAACCAGAAAGAACACAAATGAGAAAACCCAAAGTTCCTTAGAAGCAAGAGAGGTGATAAAGCATCCATGTTTCTTGAAATCTTCGGAGCTCCTAACTCTTGACCCCATGGACCATGGACATATGTAATTTCTCTAAGACTAATATATTCTCACAAAAATCTCTATCCTTCCTTTTATTTGCAGTAATTAGAGTAGGTTTCTCTCTTAACCAAACAGCCTTCTTTGACTACTAGAATAACTTCAAAATAGAAGACAGTAGTATGTATATATTTCTATGTACAGTAGTCCCCCTTGCCCATGGTTTAACTATCTGTGGCTTAAGTTACTTAACTGTCTGTGGTCAACTGCGTTTCAAAAATATTAAATGGAAAATTCCAGAAATAAACATAAGTTTATAGTTACACACTGTACTAAGAAGCATAATGAAATCTTGCACCATCCTGCTTCATCCTGCCTGGGACATAAATCATTCCTTTGTCCAGAGTATTCACACTGTATATGTTACCTGTCTGTTAGTCATTTAGTAGCCTTCTCATCTGACTTATCATTATGAGGTCAATAGTAGTCTAATGCTACCTCACAATACCTACATCATTCACCTCATTTTACTTTACCCATCTTACAGCCACTGTATCATCTCTCATCATCACAAGAAGAAGAGTGAATACAGTGAATGTGAGAGACATATTCTATTTACATAACTTTTATTATAGTATATTGTTATAATAGTTTTATTAGTTATTGTTAATATCTTATTGTTCCTAATTTATAATTTAAACTTTATCAAAGGTATGTATGTACAGGGAAAAACACCGTGTATTTAAAGTTTGATATTATCTGCAGTTTCAGGTACCCACTGTGAATCTTGGAATATATCCTTTGTGGATAATGGGCAACTACTAAACAATGTACATACACACTACCATACTCTTATAAGACTGATTGAAAATGAGAAAAGAATGAATCTTGCTTACAGTTTCCAAAGTCTTTTTAAACATTATTTGAGAAAAAAAATGCATGCCAACTTATGTACATTTTAAAGTCTATGCAAATGTAGGTACAAAATAAATTATAATTAATTAGATCCCCCTCCTCTCTCACCACCAATGCAGTCATTTTATCAGAATATAGGAAAGTATAGAGAAAGTGGGTTAGAATAAGGTATCTATTAAAACACAAACATTTTAAATAGTGTACTAAAATTCCTATGAATGTAGTAATTTTCTGTGTCTCTGTTTCTTCACTGATAAAAATGAGAGTATTCTTTACCTTAAAGGAATTTCTGGCTCTAGCATCTCAACATGTGTTTGATATCTGCAGGTAATCCTGAACACTGACAATGATAACCACCACCTCTGTGTATTCATACCTGTGCTAGACCTTTTATATTTAATAATAAACCACAGTAATATACTGTGGTTTAACTGTGGTTTAGACTATGTAAATCATCTAGGTCAAACCATTAGTAAACAACAAATGAGATATTGTAAACATGCTTGACTGATCCCAAAGCCATGGTTTTCTTTTACTCAATACTCACTCTCTGTCAGATTCCAAATAATTGAAGAAAGATTCACTTACTTGAATATACTACACCTCCTAAGATAAGAATTGGAGCAGGTATTGTAAAACTTGTTCAGAAATGAGAGCTGAAATAAAAAAGTATTCTACATTACTCTGGATTAATAAACAATCTAGACTGCTTCAATTTCTAAATATTTTGATTAATAACAATTTTACTGAATGCAGTATTATATCATTTTAATTGCATCATAAGCACGGAGATAAGTTTAAAGTATCCCCCCTAAAATGACTAAAATAATACCAGATACATTTTTAAATTATTAAAATTATTTTAGAGATGAAAACATAGTAATTATCTGAATGAGTGACACCAGATATTATAGGAATATATTATAGAAGAATATATATGACATATAATCATAGTAATTATCATATAATTATTATGTTCTAATCTCTAAAATACACTTGTGTATACAGTGGTATATACACTGATATATACACTTTAAAATATAGATATGCAGAGTATATATATATGTATGTATGCATATTTATGTACAGGGAGAAAGAGAGAACAAATTATAGAACTAAAAGAAAATTATTCAATAAATACATTTTCTAGCCTAAGCCATACTGTAAACAAAGATGCTTTTAAGGAACCAAATCATGCTACAATAAGCAGGCTTATAGGCCAGGATAAGAGAAGAGAAAAGAAAGAAGATGAGAGATATTCTTCACCTCCACTCTTAAATGGACACTGATTATTTTTATTTGTATTTTAACCATAAATCCCCGAACCAAAATAATTGTAAGATAAGCTAATCAGTAACGGATTTAAAGACTGCATTAAACAAGCTGATAATGAAGAATCCCTCTAAAATCTCTAAATACAAAAATATATGATCATAAACACAATCTTCAGCTACAAAATGCTACAGTCTGCTGTATACATGCAAAAGAGAATGAAGATAAATAAAGAAAAGAATTGCTTTACCAGTCTTATTTTAGGTAGTCATTATCCAAGTGAGTTTTTATGTTATGCTCTATTTATTGGATTACTCAGCAAATTTCCCTATCATGAAAACTTCATATAAATATGTGACAATTAATTCTTTAGTTGAATACTACCTTAATAAAAGTAACAACTCCACCTATTCAAAATGTTTTAATATCTCAAGTGTCTTAAATGAAGTTATCTTCATGATGGGTACATAACTAGAGTGCTTATGAAGATTTTGAGTAGCAGAAAACAAGTGACATTTTGTCCAATTATTGCCCTCATGCTATGCATTCTTACAAGACCATAAGCTTCTGATAATAAATTATTTCCCCAGTGAATGCTGGAAACTCATATTTACCGAATAGCCTCAGGAGATATTTATATTGCTCATGTAGATTATCTACTACTCAATGGAATTGTACACGTGGGCAAGAAAAATAGTCAATGCATGGCTTTATAAATCCAGATAACCAGTACTAAAGATACACACCCTGCCACACACACCATGACTATATATTGGGACTATGATGATCAATTATCTTAGCAAAAGTAGAAATCCAATATCTTTACTTTAACAATGTCATCCTTGAACAAAAAATTAATAAAAAGACAAAGGACAGGGAAACAAAACAAGAAACATGAGTCTTACTGATGAGGAAAAAGAAAATGACAAAGTTCACAGAAACAATTTTTTTTTTTGAGCCATTTTGTTTTCTGTATTTTAATTGAACACAGCTACAAGAAGATACGGGATTATTAAAGATCTAATAGACCAAAGTCTATCATCTATTTAAAAAAATCTTAACCTTTAGCAGAATTCAGGCTACATTTTCCATAGGCTGCCCAATCTGCCTCTCAGTCTTTTTCATTCACACCCTCTGCCTTTTGTAGAGTTATTATTTTATTCCAAGAAAACTTGAGACTTTCCCTGATTAGTGCAACTCCAAAATTTTACCCTGATTTATTCCTATATTACATAGCAGTCACATGCCATTTTAATGGTAGAGCCTTATGGTTTGCACATTCCTAGCTATACACATAGAAGTGGAAAACCTTCAGAAGCAAACAAAACAGAATCCTTTTACCCATTCATTAACCAAAGTAGTAGAGTGAAGAAATATAACACATCAGAGCAACAGACCTTACAAATCATCTGAATAAAATATTCTATGTATTTTCTATTCAAAGTGCAGTTCCGGAATCATAGCAAATATATCACCTGGGAGCTTGTTTAAAAAGCAGAATCTCCACCTCCTAGATCTGGTAATTCAAGTCTGCATTTCAATATGATCTCCAGGTGATTCACATGCATATTAAAGTTTAAGATGCACTGCTCTATACTATTTAAGGAACTGGGAACTCCCAAGTACTTGCCAGATTTTCAGTCAGAAAACCATAAATAAATAAAACAATCTCCACCCTCCTACTCCTCAAAACCTCACCACTGCTCTTCAAAAACAAACAGAACAGTGCTAAGAGCGGTGGCTCACGCCTGTAATCCCAGCATTTTGGGAAGCTGAGGCAGGTGGATCACAAGGTCAAGAGATAGAGACCATTCTGGCCAACACAGTGAAACCCTGTCTCTACTAAAAATACAAAAATTAGCTGGGCGTGGCAGCAGGCACCTGTAGTCCTAGCTATTCAGGAGGCTGAAGCAGGAGAATCACTTGAACCCGGAGGCAGAGGTTGCTGTGAGCCAAGATCGCGCCACTGCACTCCAGCCTGGGGGACAGAACAGAACAAAACAAAACAAAACAAAACAAACATACACACACATTGATAGTTATGATTCGGAAATTCTGAACTAGACTAAGTTTATGCTACACCTCGGGGGAAACATTGAGTTAGTTCTGGGAGGCTAGTTTGTTGATCTGCAGATCAATACAAGCAAGGATAAGGTTTCCTGAGTTGAAGACACATGTTAAATGATTTTATTTTTAATTGCAGTCTCACCAGAGAAGGGGAATTGTCCTGACTCCTCCTCTTCCTAGGATAGTTTGATCATTCTGCTTTTTCTAGTCATTAACAGACTGCTACCTTTATTTTCTTTAAAATACTAGTCATGTGTTCTACGTGTTTTCTTTGACATCCAGTAAGATTTATTCTGGAAATGTAAATAGAAAACTCTAATTGTCTAAATGCTTTCTTAGCAAAGACAGAAGGACTATTTGGATATTTTATATGCATGTGGATGGTATGATACTTAAGGCAAAGGGTTAAATGTTTAACAAATTGAGGAATGATAAATTTTTTTTCTTTTTTTTTTTTTTTTTTTTTGAGATGTTGTCTAGCTCTTGTAGCCCAGACTGCAGTGCAATAATGTGATCTCAGCTCACTGCAACCTCCACCTCCCAGGTTCAAGCAATTCTTCTGCCTCAACCTCCCGAGTAGCTGGGATTACAGGTGTGTGCCACCATGCCTGCCTAATTTTCGTATTTTTACTACAGATGGGGTGTTGGCCAGGCTGGTCTCGATCTCCTGACCTCAGGCCCCACCACCCACCCCCAACCCTTGCCCCA
>NW_016804595.1:4750975-4752366 GCF_001698545.2 Rhinopithecus bieti
CACCCACCCCCAACCCTTGCCCCAGCCTTCCCATAGAGCTGGGATTACAGGCGTGAGCCACCGCGGCTGGTCAGGAATGATAAATTTCTATAGGAAAAGAAGTCTAGTTCTACCCTTAGCCAATAAGTTTATAAAGCAAGGACTATGTGTCTGTCTTGTTACTGTATTTCCGACATAGTCTAAGCAAATACCCTGTGCTCAATTAATTGGGATTTTTTTATAATTGGATTCAGTTGAATTAAAACAAATTCCTTCAGTCTAATCATACAATAAGGTCTTTATATTCAATTTGACAGTCTTGTATTATAAAGGACAAAATATATGACAGTAGGAAGAGCCCAGAAAATAGCTGTGTTAGATTCTAGTTATACCTCCATGACAAAAATAATAATTATTACATTCCTGAAGGGGGGACATATAACAATTAAAAAATTTTCAAATTCTCATGATATCTGTGCTATAAACTGTAAATAACTAGTCTATTTCTTTATATACACATACATATCTTATATATCTTTTATATATTCACATACAGATAGATACACATATATTTTTATGTAATTTAATGATTTAAAATGTCACCAAGGTAAAATATAAAGACTATGCATCCATATTGTGGAACATGTTAATTCTTGCCCAAGTAATCAGTAGCCCTCTTTAGCATTTTGGTGAGTGCTAGTTGTTTTAAAAAATCTGTATTCTTTTTCTGCCACAGAAATTATTCTTTTCAAAAAGATACTTACTTTCTTTTACTAACATATCAGAATGAACTGGAAGGAAACTCACGCTTATTCAGTGGTCTCAGGAGCCCTTTCTATTATTCCTATGTATCATCTATTACTGAATGGAATTATGGATATGGCCAAGAAGAATAAATAGTCAGTGTATGCCTTTATATATCTATATTGCCAGTACTAGATACACAAACACACACACACAGAAAAAAAAAAAATCAGGAACAAAACCTGTGTGGGAATAATCATTCTATAAGGTAATCAGGAAAATAACTAAATAGTGTACAAACAAAAACCCTTAAAACTGAACCTTAGTCAGATGAGTAGGTTGCAAAAATTTTCTCCCATTCTGTAGGTTGCCTGTTCACTCTGATGGTAGTTTCTTTTGCTGTGCAAAAGCTCTTTAGTTTAATGAGATCCCATTTGTCAATTTTGGCTTTTGCTGCTGTTGCTTTTGGTGTTTTAGACATGAAGTCCTTGCCCATGCCTATGTCCTGAATGGTACTACCTAGATTTTCTTCTAGGGTTTTTATGGTATTAGGTCTAACATTTAAGTCTCTAATCCATCTTGAATTAATCTTCGTATAAGGGGTAAGGAAAGGATCCAGTTTCAGCTTTCTACTTATGGCTAGCCAATTTTCCCAGCACCATTTATTG
>NW_016804595.1:4753911-4786108 GCF_001698545.2 Rhinopithecus bieti
ACAAGTATACATATGTAAGAAACCTGCACATTATGCACATGTACCCTAGAACTTAAAGTATAATAAAAAATAAAAAATAAATTTAAAAAATAAGAATAAGAGGATTCTAAATTTTAAAGAATTCCAAATTGTAAAGTATTTGAAGTGAAAAATCTATTAATCATTATAGATAAAGGGTATTCCCACAGTATTTAACTCCAAGTTGCTGTCAAACACTGGGATGCATCCAATATAATGTTGAAGTAATATCCTCTTCTGCTTGAAATATTTTCCTTTTCCAAGATGTTTGAGATATATTTAGTATTGGATGATGGTCTGCACTTCATTCTAAAATGGTGGCTATGTGTGTATGTGAGTGTATATGTATGTGTGTTTTAAACTACACATCTTTATGTATAAATTAATTTGCTTCTAAGAGTTCAACAATGAAACATTTTAAAGGCTTAATTTACAGAAAAATAATTTAGTGGTGTATTCAAGAAATAAGCAATATAGCATAGTGTGAAGAATATTCAATCTAGTGAGAGAAATTTAAATTCACAGACCTTGGATAAACAATGAACTGCTCTAAGTTTCAGTTTATTCACTCAACAAATATTGATTAAATATCAGTTTTCCAGGTATGGTTCTTTACATTGGCAATATGTAAGCAGAAAATATATTTTATCCTCAAAGAATTCATATCTATATGAATATATATGTGTATATATACAGCGATGTATACGTGATATATATGTATCTATAGATATAGATACAGATATATATATAGAGAGAGAAATGTCTGCAGAAATAATTCAGATGTCTTAGACCAATATAGAAATAATGACACGGATGACACTCGTGTCCTGTGATCTCACTGTTAGATATTGGATTTATTCTTGACGTTGAACTGAAACACTTTGCCGAAAAGAAGAGAAAACAATGACCCAAGATTTTGATCTGAGCATCTAAAAGGGTAGAATTGCCATTAATTAACATATAAAATGCTGTGAGAAGGCTATACCTAAAGTTGGAGGATATGAGTTCAATTTTGGAAATGTTTAGTTTGATATGCCATTAGATATTTAAATAAATTCTTGAATATATGCATTTGGAGCTTAGGCGGGAGATCTTCGCTAGAGATACAAAGTTGGGATTAAAAAGTTGATGACATTTGAGAATGCAAGGCTGAATGCTACCACCAAAGGATTGATTGTAGTTAGAGAAGTAGAAATGTACAAGAGCAAAACCTGGAGTACTCAATATTTTAGGGGATATGAAGTGGGTCCAGGAGAGGAAACTGGAAGCAGTGGCCCATGAGGCAGGAGAAAAAACAGGACAATATGTGTCTTAGAAGCTCAATGAAGAGAGATTGAGGGAGCTGGCTGATAGTTCAAGTAAAAAAGAAATGAAATGATAAGTGATCGCTGGATTTAGCAACAGTGATCATTATAAAATCAGTTTTGGTTGAGTGTAAAGGTTACCATCTGATTTTAGTGGGTTCAAGAGAAGAAATTGGAGACAGTAAGTATAGATGATTATTTCTTAGAACTTTGTTGTTAAGGGAAGGAAAGATACAGGTTGGTAGCTAAAGGGACAACTTGGGCCAGATAGATTATTTTCTTTTTAACGGTAGAAATAATAGCATGTTGCAGGTCAAAATGATGTAGTAGGATGGAAAAAAAAAAAAAAACTGATGATGCAAGATAAAGAGGAAACATCTGCTGAAGGAACAACCTTGAGTAGGTAAAAAGAGTGGGTTCCAGTGACACAAGTAGAGAAGTTGACCTTAGCTATTAACATGGAGATTTTGCCCACTGATACAGGAGATAAAGCAGAGCATATGAGAACTGCTGATGGCTGCTCTTCAGATGTGATGGTGAGAGAAGGTGGGATGTTTCTAATGATTTCACTTATTTTCTCATTAAAATAGGATTTCAGACCATGATTTGAAAAAGGATGTACTAATGGTTTGAGAAGAGGGAGGAAGGAAAGTATAAAATATTAATCTAAGAGAGTACAAGTGAATGGATTCACTTGAGGTTGATGAACAGAAATCTAACCTGGAACTAGTCAATTTCAACAAACAATTCTGTTTTCTTCCAGTCATGTTCAGCTGCACCGTTGCAGACACAGAACTGTTGAAAGGTGGCTTTCATCAGGGTTTCTTTGCTTGCTTCCCAAAATGAAGCAAGCAAAAGCAAGTGAATGGCACATATAAGAGAAGTTATTATAATAATGAATAAATATTGATTTTAAGCTAAATAAGAAAAATAGGACACAAACGTGGGAGGTACAGGAAACATTTATATGATTAATGAGTTGTAAATAGTTAACTAGAGATCGAAAGATTGTTAAGTTTGGTGGAAAGAGAGGAGGCACTGGTGAGAAGGAGGAACAGACAAAATTTAGATCACGGAGAGTCTGCAGTTATTGGTAATCAGAAGGTATGTGGTATGATCATGAGTAGTGAGTTTGTATAATTTTATGGAGAACAAAGTAATTGGCAGAGAGAAGTCAAGACACTAAGAGACCAGGCTATCATAAAAAGAGTCCACACACTCATGAAATCACTAAGAACCATGAAGGGAGAAGTGTTAGAAAGAGTGACAATGAACCAGTATTTAAATCATCAAGAAATTAGGAGGAATGACCAGGGTGGCACTGCAGACTTCAACAAGGAGAGCTAATGGTTAGTATAATGATACAAAATTCAAAGCTGGGTGCTTTTTGAGCAAGATAGAGAAGCAATGTCTGTATCCCACCCAAGGCCAGCGATATGAAGGGGTATGAAAATGAAACAATCACTTCTTGAGGAGGATGCATGGGAGGCTGTACCATCAAGGCAGAGACATCGCAAATAAACCACAACAATCCAAATTATCAAAGAAACGTTTGAAAAGATTAAGTTACCCAATATTTGATGATGAGTGAAGAAAAAGTAGCAGGGTTTTAAGAACTGAGAGGAGAGAAATCAAGTCAGGCAGGGAGTTGTGCTGAAATATATAGGGATTAGAATGCCAGAAATGGCAGTGACCTCTGTGGCCTGAGTTCCTCATGGCAATTGATAGAGATGTCCTGCATTTATAAAGTAGAAGTAGTAATTCTTACTAACTCACAGATTTGTTGTGAGGAAGATAAAAAGCATTTAGCCAGGCACAACTTAAGTGTGCCATAAGCATTAGCGATTATCTTCATCATCCTCATCACTTGGTTTAACAAGATTACTGAATACATTAGGAATAAGCCATATAATTTTCCAGGAATCAAAAACTTCCTCCTGGAAATGCATCTCTGAAATTATAATGTAAGCTGATGAGGAAATAAGAACCATTACAAAAAAACATCATTAGCAAACAACTTTTTTTCAGAACAATGACAGTTATTTTCTTCCTTACTTTAGAACGTAGGTTTATTGACTTTGTTTCAAGGATTCTATGGTATTTGACATGTCGATGCTTTTGATGAAAGGAAGAGCAGAATCAAAATGACATTTTACATGTCAGCAGTGAGAAATACAAAAGAGATTTCAGATACGTAGCATTTTTCTAAATCAACACAGGTTCCTAGTTTCTTTTCAGTTGAAGTAACTCTTCCCATCCCACAGAAAATCAACTTGGTAGTTAGCATTTCCATGTAAAAATGTCTTCTGAGTTGAACTCGATTTTCTTTCATAAAAATGGAGAAATGTTTCTATTGTTTGGTATGGCCTACCAGGAATCACCATGTTCTGAAGTTTCAACTTATATTCCCAGTGTATTTTTTCCCCAGAGAGTCATATTCTACCTCTTTCTTAGCTATCTCTCTAGAGACTGTCCTTTTGCAAAGAATGCTGCAGTCTATTATAAGTCGGTTCTGTGTTAATTAAAATGACATCCAAATCATTTGGGGGGTCTGGCTTCCATAGATGTATTGCTCTAGTCCACTTATAATCAATTCTCTACTCAATGCTAGCAGTAGCCATATCATTGGCCATGAAGGCACTCACAAGATTAATGAAACTGGATAAAATAGATAGAGCTGTAATTCGGGAGGATAAGCTAAACATCCCCACTAAGCACACACTGCCAAAACTAGCAGACTGTAGTTCATCTCTTATTGAGCCATGACAGTAAACATTCATCAAGTGAAGGAAAATAATATGCCAGTCTGAAAATGATATCTTACTCTATGCATAGAGACAAGAATACTCTGACTCGTCTTTCTAATTAACTGTAAATAACAATGGGGTTATATTACAATGAGTATATAGTTATTTCCCAGCCAGTTCTAGTGCATGAAATGTGTCCTCAAACTGCTTGATGAGATGGAAAGCCACAAGTAAAAGCAGATGGACAGCTAATAAGCCATGCTTTAAGGTTGAGCAACATGGCATGATTGGCTAGAGATGCTACAATCCTATTGAACCTCTCTCAGAAACAGTCAGTAAATCTGAATCCTAATTACAGTGGTCCGGTTCATTTCCTGTTCAGACTCCTGGATAAGAAAGGATCTCATTTTGAAGTATTAACCCTCAAATATAGTTAACAACCATGCGAGAAGCTTGAGTCTTTGGTTCCTGTCATAGTAATTACAGCTCTTGCCAATGGTGAGGCTTAGAGATTTATAAGCCAACAGCACTGCAAAGCTGTTCAAGATAGGTGGGGGCGACCTGACAGCCTCAAGGTAGTGCTTTTCACTGGACAGTTTTTGATGATCTCAGGAGGGTGTATACTGACCAAGAACTTATAAACAATAACACCAAGAAATAATGTAGATGAAGCCTAACCATGATCCAGATTGGTAAACTATTTTTCAAGATGGCTCTGATTTTAAAGATTCTGTTCCCCAGTCTCTACTCATTTCTATCACATAAAATGATCTGACTTAGGGATGCAAAATGTGACCTCAAAATTAAGGGTAGTTAGAAATATGCAAATACTATTTATGATCACTTAATTTCAGCTACCTTAGAGTTACTCTGTGGTTCAGATCTACATTTCTTTTGTCCGCCTCACTGTGTAATCTCCAGTCGTTCACATATCTATTTCACCACGTGGTTGTTAACTCCTTCCAGGTGGAAGCTATGTTAATCTTTTCTTTTACAAATCATTTGCTCAATTAATTGAATAAAGAAAATGTGATACACTGGAGGATAAGGGTATGTTAGAATCAACAAAAGCAGGTCCAGGGTTTTAGGGAGCTATACACTTGGTAGACGAGCCAGAAGTAGTAACAATTAAAATTAATACTACATATATACATAAAGAATATGTATTAATTTTTACAATGAAATATTACATTTCATTTGTAAAAAATCTGGAAAATATAGTGTGCCAAAATAATTACAATTTTCACAGAAACACTGCCAAATTAAATGCTCACATATAGTTTTCAATTTTTTCTGTATATATATGATACTTTCATATTTTAACAAAAGTTATAATGGATAGCATATTTGTAACTTTTAAAATCTAATATGTTAGTCCATAACTTTTCTAATTTACCTTCTAGAATATAAATTCAAAAGCTGTATCTATCTCTTTCAATGGCATATTTCCAACAATTTGAACAATGCTTTGCATATGGTAGACATTTAGTCAGTACAAAATGATTAGTTATTCTTTTATAGTTAGATTTCTATAATTTAAAATCCAGACAGTTCTAACAGTCACAAAGGTCATCTAAAAGAAAAGTAGGGATAGATTTTGAAAGCATGAATGGCTAGAAGAAAATCTGAAATCTGTAAGATGAGCAGTTATCTATAATCATTTAACAGAAATAGCTTAATTAGAACTCTGCTTTATTTTATTGCCAATAAAGGTATCCAACCAGCTTGCATTTTTCACTTTCTGCTTTGGCTTAATCTATAAAAATAAGAATATAAGTGATATTTTCAAAAATATTTGTCAGAATGGTGATAATTTCAGTGGTAAGTCTAATTTTGTCTCTAATATGGAAGAAACTATTGGTAATTAGGAAATTATGTTGGTAGCATGGAGTGTTACCTACCAGCCAACTTACTTGAGTAACAAAAAAGAATTAAAAATTAAAATATTTAAGGACATATTTTAAACTCCATTCATAGAGTTCCAATGTCCAAGACATATCTGTGTGGCAAAGGGTCAGATGCAAGGAGGGGACTTGTATCTCCTCTTCTTTCAATCTGTTGCTATCTCTTTGGGTTCTAGTTCTCTCACTGCTAAGAAGTACAATTCCCCAAACCAGAAAGCTAAAAGAGGAAAATAAGCACTTCAGGATATTGTCACCTTGTTCTCATGTCCCAGGAGTCAATGATTTCTTCTGTGTCTCCGAATTTAGGTATCATTACCTTAGAATATAAAATGTTGGAAATAGAAAGAACCTTAGAAATCAAGACTCTGGGAAACAGAAATCAGTAATAAGTATCACCAGTTCAACTAAGATCTGATTTGGTCAGTTAGAAAATTAACTAAAAATTTCAGTGCATTTAGATCTTGCATGGGACTATGCAGACTGCATTATCAAATTTATTTTTCCTTGACAGCACACTATAAATCCTTTATTTTACTTAACTTCTAAATCAGATAAGTGGATTACAAACAGAATTTAAAAAAATGAAATAGAATATAACACAAAAGTCAAAGTGCATCATGAGTAGAAATAATATTTTTAGGGGTGTGTGTGTGTGGCGGGGTGTGTGTATGTGTGTGTATGTATACTATCATGTATTTACTGAATTGTAATGTGAAATATATTGTTATTTATTCTGAATCACAGTAAACAATATTTGAAAGTCACTGTTTTCTATTTCACATTAAAAGCCAGAATTGAGGATGATAATTCTGAACAAAGAGTTGACATTAAATAATTTTAAATATGATAGAAATTTTTAATACTTATATACTACTCTGTTCATTTAGAAAAACAAATTATACTATCAACTCATACCATGTAAAATCATGATGCTTTCACTTCCCTTAAGGGGGTTAGTGAATTTCCTAAAGTAACATGGCTCAATACCAGGCATGATAAAACTCAGAAGTTATGACATCTAATCAAATTATTTCCCCCCAGTCCAGATAATGGCATTTCCCTATAATAGCCATGTAAAAATCATAAATATTCTGTGAACAGACCATAAAAGGGACCACAATTTAATATATATGAAATTTGATGACACATGTAACCTGTGTTAATGCTAGATAAAATCAGTGTTAACTAAGGGGTAACTGACATGATGCTACCTTTAAGTATTTAGTTATTTTTTTTGTAAATTAACGTCTGTTCTCCATCTTTTCTTTAAAGAATTATAAAGGTAAGTGTGAATCTATGATTTCTGTCATCCCAATGTAACATGGTGACTAATTTATCTCAAAAACAGGCATCAAATAATATTCATATTTGAAGGCCTCCACTTAGGAATATAGTTATAGTTTAGAGAATTGAGCCTCTTGTGTTAAATTCTCTCATTGCTCTTATTCTATTTTCTTCTCTATTCGTGTCAGTTCCCAAGCCTTCCCCATCCCTGATGCTAAGACTGAAAATGTGGGCATTTGAGGAGTGAGGAGGAAAGTAAACAGAGCAGTGACTTCTTCAGACCTTTATATACACAGTTACACATGCAGCGATTGGGGCCAACGGCATCTTTGTCCCTCAGGTTGTAAGTTGATGTCCATCTGAAGGAACATTTGCAAGACACACAAACAACCTAGAAATTGCTGCAAGTGAAGTTTAGATGTTAATTAGATACTGTTGAAAGAATAATTGAGAAATACAAAGAGATGACCATTAGCCTAAATAAGTTGGGCCACTTCTCCCTTAATATTTCTAGGGGTTTAAGAAAGCTTAGTTTATTTGATTTTCAAATTCTCAGTCTGGTGTATTCTTTATTGTGTTCGGGGCAAAAAAAAAAAAAAAAAAAAAAAAAAAAACTGGAATAGGACAATATGATTTAATACCTTAATCAGAAGCAATTTTATTTATTGTTTTTCCTTTCTAAAATAATTTGTCTATATTCTAAGGTAAAATACAGAGTCCTAAAATACAATTCTTTTCAAAGGTAAGCATGCTTAAAAGTAAATCATTAAGCAGGTCAGTTTCTGGACCATTAAATCAAATCATAGCACAGCTGGAACCTCTTCCAACCAATCAGAGATCATTTTTACCATTTTTATTTTAGAAATTACAGTAACATTATTCCTAGTGCTTCCTTAAGACCAGTGATACATTTAATATTCCTGTCAAGATCCAGTGCTGAATGGCCTTCAATTTTAAAATGATGACAACCGAATGTATGAAAGCACCTTAGGAAAAGGTTAAGATTTCCATGAGGACTGTTTTAAACATTCAGGCCCTATACAGTCCACATCTTAACATGCAGGGCTATTTGTCCTTTAAATCCTGATCTGTCAACACTGGTCCCAAATCTATAGTTTGTTAATAATTGAGAGATCCCTTTGACTCTTGAGCAAATGTTAACATGTGATACTCAGGTTCTGTTAACATGGATATAGCATTCAGAAATTTGCCATTACAGTATTTTTCCTTGACACATTAGAAACATTTATATTTCTAAGGATCTTCGGCTGCTGCATACATTTCCTGCAAAGGTATACATTTCAGTATCATACAACTTATATAGTAGTGAAACAGTAAACTGCCTATCAGAGAACTGAGTTCTAGGTCTTAATTTGTCACTAAGTGGCTCTGTGGCATCACAGATGCCATCTCCTCTCGGGCAGAAGTTTGCTGCTCTGTGTCATTTTAATGGGGTGGCAAAAAACATATCTACCACATGGCTTCTCTATATCTATCTAATTCCATGAAGATAACAGCCAGAGTTTTGCCCTGAAGATTTGGGTAGCTACAACAGATTGTTTTATATACATATTGGCCAATTTGCAATATCCGTTTATATTAAATTTCAATCCATCCTCTGCAAATGTATTGCTTTAAGGGCATCATGGTAAAAATACTTATTCAGTCTTCATAAATCTACTAACATGATTGGGTTAAGAAAAAGAGATGACTTTGAAACTTTCTGGAAACTGCATATCTCTAAGATTGCTGCCTGGAAGGAATTGTTGTCCCTGAACAATCCCTGTACAGTGTATATTCTACAGAACATTGAATCCTCTGGGTAATGATTAGGGTAGTTCCGGGATATTAAGACTGTGATCAAGGTCAGTATGCATGTGTTTTGGAAAAAGTACCCTGAGACTTATCTAGTCTAAACACACAGATAATTATAACATATATTTCACTTTCTCATATTATTCTACTTTTCTCAAGTGTGCAGATAAAAACACACAAAAGTATAAAATATCCTTGAAAATTATAACTGACAATGTTTTGCCTATAATGAAATACATACAATGTATATGAAAATGTATCTTCTTCCAATTATTTTGGAATGATGAGATATTCAGTTATCTCTTAGTCAATCTTCCATTTGGTTGAGGTGAAGACATGACCAGAATGCAATAACTTGCCTATAAGTAGGTGCTTATCATACAATGTCCTAATGGAGACTCAAAATTCTACTACAGATATCTCCTCCATTTCCGAATAGTTAAGTGATTTCCCAGAAATTTATGCCTGATTAATTAGCAAAATGATCTGGCAGCATTTAAAAATTAACCACCAAGTTAAATGTGAATTACACATATGAGAAAAGCTGCTGCCTTTACATCCCTTGTTGCGATCTGAGGTGTATTTACTGTCAAGGTCCTTTGCTCTCTGGACATTTCTAATATTATATTAAAAACTTGATTGTATCAGGGATTAAAAAACCACATTCTCATATCAGCCCCAGGCTATTAATTTTGAGAATTTTCTAAGAATCAGTTCCTATCTATAAAATGGGAAGGCAATTCGGTATTGACCTCAGACTACTCCTATAATAGAATGAATGCTAACCTTGTCACCTTATTTGGTTTCCAAAGCAAATCACCTGCCCTTCTCCAGAGCTACAAAAACCAGGGCACCAGGTTTACATCAGAAAACATAACCATAGTTATCATGTATACAAGTTTCATCGAAGCCACAGTGACATAAATGATCTATAATTAAGACAATATAAAGATAACACTTTTCTTACATTCCTTAAACTAGTTTCATTTCTATGTAGTACATTGGAGCAGCAGAACCCAGTATTTCTCAACCATACTTGGCTAGCCTCCTGTAAAGTCCTTTTTCCTCAGATACTTGAATATAATCATTTCACTGTACAGTTTTATAGATGGCCATTCTAAGAAATAGTCACATTAAAATTGTTTCTACATTTAGGTATAAAAGCATAATATGAGTCGCTGACTTAACATTTTCTATAGGAGGTCTCATGTGAAAAGCTTATTTTAAAATCAAGAGCAAGAAAAAGTTTACCTAAGAGAACTAGTCTGCTTTCTTCTTTCTGATAAGAATTTATGTAACTCAATATGATTTCATTTTCCCTTTACTTTCAAATTTCTAAAACTAAGTTTAAGCATAGTAACTGAATTAAACCTCTTGGAGAGCATCTGGTCTTGTTTTGGTAGACCAATTTCTATCCTTGAAATAGGCATTATTTAGCCTATCTGTAACATAAAGTGCAATTAAGCAAAATGGCATGCATTTAAAATAGAAGCTTTAAGTAATCATTTTAAATTGTAAAACAAATCATTGAGAATAACATTTGCCCCATGTAAGCTTTTAGGTAACTGAAACACAAAAGCAGTTTAGAAATAGTAAGAGTGTATATAGGCTAAGTTCATTTTATTATAATCACTGTGTAAAATGACAGGTTTTTTGCATAATCAGAGCATTCATAATTATCAATGTACCAATTTATTTCTCCTACTAGATTATAAGCCTTTTGTGGGTCAGAATAGTATTCATTTAATAACCTCAGTGTCTATCAAATAGTAAGACCTCAATAAATGCCAAATGAAAGAAGAAAAAAAAATAAGAGCAAGACAAATGCAGAAATCTAACAATACAATGGTCTTACTGACATTATTTATAATAATATCATTACACATTGTACAGCTTTTAGAATTACCAATGATTAGAATCATCATGACTAAAAAAGTGATATTGAAAATACTTCATTTTCATCATATTGTAATTTTGAATAATTTCAGTTTTTTCTTTCAATGCTGTTTCAGCAATGCTTTAAACATTCTGCAGAACCAAAAGCTTTCAGAGCTAAATGCATCAATTACACATAGTCTTGTGATGCAGTCCTGCCATGAATCTTTAGTCATTCATCCTCAGCCCACAGAATGCCATCTGCTTATTTTCAGTGTACCTTGTTACAAAGAGAAAGAGAGCAAAAGAAATCTTCAACTGATTTCATCGCCCAGAATTATGCTACTTTAAAGTATAGCTTTGTTTTCAATGACATTATTGTTTTTATGTTTTCAATGACATTATTGATTCTAAATGCTAAAGTTTCTATAAAGATATTACCTAAACATTCTGACCTTTCTGATAAATTATCTGCATGCATTCTCCTTTGTTTAGTAATAAAGTGAAACAATTATGTGAGGAAAGCTCTAACTTTATCCCTAGATACAGTCCTTATATGATTTCTCACTGGACTTACAATTTTATAGAATCCCAGTTTTGTAAGTGTGGGGTTTGGACTATTCATTCCATGTGGCAGGCTCTCTGGGATAAGGTGAAAGCTAAGTAATTTAATGGTAGAACAAGCAACCAAAAATGCATTCCATCTTTTTAGCAATAGTGACCAGACATAAAACCAGTTAAAGGAGAAATGAGATTATAATCTCACTTGGTTCTGTTCATTTTAATATTATCTATAAATGATGTTTTTATAATAAATATTTAAGGAAAGCTTAACATTCTATAAATATTTCTACCATCAGCCTGAGAACGGTATATGCATCTAGAAAGCAAATTTTCTTAGGCGACAAGAACAGAGAAAAGAAAAACTAGGACTAAAACCCTGGTCATCCAGTGCCGGGAGAGGCATTGGCATCAAATCCTCATTCTGTCTTACCAGAATTTTATGCACTTATATATTTTTATCATTATAGTATAAACATTCTTTGACATATACATAGGGGGCAAAGCTTTGCCTGTAGTATAAACACATCTGGCAACTAAAAGCTTTTCTTTAATTAAAACTAATCATCTTTTTTTTTTTAAAATGAGAAAAAGACATTGGTCCATGGAATATTACACCAAATTTACTTAGAGAGCAATATTCACTAAAACATAATAACTTTTACATGTACCAAAGTTCTTAATAGTATTCAAAATGTTTATGCCACTGATAGAAGGAACAAATGGTCACTTATGAGGACTGACAGAATCCTTGGCACCTGCCTGACTTTCTATCTCTACAAGTCATGTCTCTTGCCAAGGTAACACCATCTTTTTCCAGACTACTGTCATAGCCCTTGGCAAGTTTCCCTACAACCATCATTATCTCAAATCTATTATCCCTAGCACTGCTTGGGTGATCTTTTTAAAAATGCTAGGACGGCGGGGCGTGGTGGCTCATGCCTGCAGTCCCAGCACTTTGGGAGGCCGAGGCAGATGGATCACGAGGTCAGGAGTTCGAAACCAGCCTGGCCAACATAGTGAAACCCTGTCTCTAATAAAAATACAAAAAAATTAGCCGAGCATCGTGGCAGGCACCTGTAATCCCAGCTACTTGGGAAGCTGAGGCAGGAGAATTGCTTGAACCCGGAAGGTGGAGGTTGCAGTGAGCCAAGATCATGCCATTGTACTCCAGCCCGGTGACAGTGGCAGATTCGTCTCAAAAAAGAAAAAAAAAAGCTTGGGTGATTATGTCATTTGCCCCTTAATTTCATGTCTTCCAATTGAGCCACTGGCTAATCTTCCCCATAGCTCATCACACTCTGGCTGTTTCGGTCTCATTTCATTTCCTAAAACACTAAAAGATCTTCACTCCAGAGTTTCCACATCATTCTTTCTTCTGTTTAGAACACATTTCTGCTACCCTTCACCTCACACAAACATTGTGCCTTTGCTTATCATTGTTCACTGTCTGCCTAAAATCTTTGCTTTGGTACCTGACTCTAATATCACGATCAGATCCTCCTATTATAATACTACATTTATCTTGCTTATTTTGCTTGTCAGATTTAGTTCATATTAATGTTCATCATTATCTCCATGAAAGGAAAATTAAGAAACAAAAAGTTAAGCTGCTTAGGTCATTCATCCACTATATAGAACTATTTGGATATTTTGATAATGAACACATGAATCTGAGATGTGTTTTATTCGCATAGTGAATCTACAAATTCCAGGATCTTAAAATATATTTATAAAGTCAGACAAGGATTTTAAGGATCATATCACAAAGGACAGAAATTAAAACTAAATTATTTATCTGAGCTGATTTTTAAAATTATTAAGTATCATGTACCATTTTCATTCAATCATAAAATAAAAACAAAGTTATAAAATGATTCAAAGAATATTTACAGCAAAGATTGTAAGGAGATGTCACCTTACATACAAACTTTGAGATGGGTCAGGATGGTTATGAGAACTGTGTTGAAAAAGGCTCCTGATGGAGTTCAGATTTATCAAAAAAGAATGCTGTGATTTAATGATGTTTATCCTGGGCATAAAAGCAGAGAAATGTTGACTCACTTTATATTTGAATAAAAAAAAGATTAAGAGAGGTGAACTGGCTTCACCTTCCTACCAAAATGAAAAAGAGAAACCCAGAAGTCTAGACTGTTGAATCTTTCTCGAGGGCATCTATCACCATGTTATAAATATTTACTGATCTCTCAGTAGTATACAAAACAGTTGAAACTTGTTTTCCTTCTGGCTTCTAGGGGCTTTTCTGTTCTCTAGTATTCTTCAATCTTAACTGGTCATCCTTGTCTCTTGGGGGTGAGTCACATCCTCTGCTTAACCTCTTGTTGTATTCCTCCAGGGCTTTCTCTTTGTTCTTCACTTTCTCCTTAGGTGACTTCATTTCATTCCATAACTTTAAACATTTTATTTTTGACCACTATAGCTTCTTATTTCCAGCTGACTACTCCTTGTAACCCATAGAAATCTTATAAGTATTTCAAACTTAATTTTAATATGGACAACACAGAACTCTTGATTTTATGCAAAATCCTACTTCTATATCAGTCTTCCTCATTTTTGTAAATGGGATCATAATCTCATTATCTCAATCCAATAATATAGAGTTTTTCTTGGTTCTTCTCTTTCTCCCATCTCACATATTCAGTATCAATAAGTTCTTCTGACTCCAAATCATATCTTGAAACCATCTGCTCTTTTCTATTCCATGACCACCACCCTAGTCCCAGTCACAATTATCTCTGTTTGAATTACTTCAAGAGCCACCTATCTGGTTGATTCCCAGAATCCATTTTAGTTCCCTTGACTCCATCCATCTCTATGTGGCAACTACAGTGATTATTTTCAAAACATGAATGAAACCTTATAGTGGCCTTGCTTAAAATTATCAAATGGCTTCTTATTAAACTGGGAAGTAAACCCAAACCTCGAATCCTGAGTTTCAAAGCCCTGTATAATAATCTGTTCCCATTCATTTATGAATCTTCTTCAAACTTTTTACCCACAGTCACTTCGTTTTAGCAATACTAGCTTTTTTTCTGTTCCTCAACCAAACTACATTAATTTATACCATGGGTTTTAATGTTACTTAGAATACTTTTCCCAGTGACTGCTTTGTTATCATTCTAAATTTAGCTTAAATTTGCATTCTCTAATCATAAGTTTGCAGTTAACCATATACTCTACTGCCTTCCTTTATGACTATCTTTAATTCACTAGATAGCACTTATCATTTCCTGATAATATTGTATATTTATTCATTTGCCATTCATTCATTTATTCTTATCTGTATCTCTTTACTTGAAAATAAAATCCATGAGAGCAAGGAACTCGTTTTCCTTATTCACCCCGAGAACACAATGGGTGCATAGTAGGCATGCAATATGTATTCATTGAATAAGTAAACTCCATTTTCTGTATAGTTTTCTACATTTAATATAAAATCAATTCTTTCTGAAGTCACTGCAGCAGAGTTTTAACCTTTGGCTTTATTCTTGTGGCAAATGTGTTTGGCATCACTCTTCCTACCATCAATTAGCATATATTTAGAATTTTAAACACTTACATAAATACATCTTTGCTAGAAAAGTAAAATGGAAGCAGGAACTAGACAGAGGAGAATGGCTACATGTCAAATTTAAATAAACAAATGTTATTTGTAGTGTGAGACTATCTGGTAGTACTTACTTTCAAATAAGGACTTTCAACAAGTAAATATTTTCATTGAGAATTTCATAGATATTGCCTTTCTTCTATTAATAAATGCATCTAATTTTTTAAAAAATGAAATGCAAATATATTTATTTAAAAATCTCTCATTATGTGCAATTATTTGCTATTGTTCTGGGTAGATAATGTTTAAGCTATGCCCCATTCGCCTGAGAAACTCAGGTTTTCAACAGTATGGAACAATGTCTATGCAAATTTCTATGCTTAATGGTCCAGTTGTATATCCAATAGCAAGCCTTAGTTGCCACTAAATGCCCTAGCTACATGCACCAAGAGAAAGCAAATATTTGTATCTTCCTCTTATAAAATATCTTAAGAGATAATCTAATATACTAATTGAAACAGAAAATTCCATAGTGGAGGACTGTTTTTCTCAGAGAATGGCTTCTTCTCATGATGAGTTAAAAAATCAGGAGCAAAGTAACTGTGATGTATTTGGTTGAGATAAAAGCAAGAGAGACGTGGTCTTAAGAGCTGAGATCCTAACTCCGTTAAATTTGGAGGCAAAAAGCAATCCTAAATGACATGATAAGGAGACAGTCTGGGCTAGGGAGAAAGGATCTGGAGCACCTGTGTCTCACTGAAAACCCTGGCTCCTGTCCTAAGCAAGTACTCCTTCCAATTCCACTATAAGTGAAGTTTATGAATGATATTTCCAATGGTTCTAAGAATTAGACATACAGTAATATAAAGTAGTATAAACAGAGTCATAAATAACTACACTGAGGCAGGCTTTGGAATTCTAGAGCCTACTGCAGTAAAAAAAAAAAAAAAGAAAAGGAAAAATATCTAGAGTGGGTATCATCACATAGATTGTCTAAAGAGCACTCCAGATTTTGAGGTATTTCTTCATATGCTACAGTGAACATTGATGCCAAATGAGAGGAAAATGGGATACAGTAGCCACCCCCACTCCCCCCACCATTTATCTGCAAGGTATATGGTTCTAAGACCCTCAGTGGATGCCTGAAACTCAGTACCAACCCTATACACGGTATGTTTTTTCTACGCATATGTACTTAACGTTTAATTCATACATTTGGCACAGTAAGAGATTAACAACTAATAAAATAGAAAAATTGTAACAATATACTGTAGTAAATTTATGTGAATGTGGTCTCTCCATAGCTTATTGTACTGTACTCACCTATTTTCAGACTGCAGATGACCATGGGTAATTGAAACTGAGGAAAGCAAAACTGCAAATAATAAGAGAACTACTGTAAGCCTCAATCTTCCTTCCTTCTTCCTCCCTCCCTCTTCCTTCCTTTCCTTCCTTCTTCTTTTCGATTTTCTCCTTCCTTCCCTTCCTTCCTTCTTCCTTCCCTTCTTCCTTCTTTCCTTCTTCCTCCCTCCTTCCTTCCTTCCATTATTTAATATGTATTTAATCAACATGAACATCTACTATGTTGGCAGGCACAGGAGACACAGCATTGAACTAGGCAAAAAAGACCCCTCCCTCACAGTGATTCTGAGGACAGACAATAAACAGACAAACAAGGCAATTATATTTTGTAATAAATGCTATAAATAAACAAATCAGAATGAAGATAAGGTACAAGTATAATAATCAAAACAGTCTAGATTAGGTAATCAAGGAGAGTCTGTGAGTTTAAACATAAAAAATAAAAAGTAGCCATGCAAAGAGTGGTTAGTGAGATATTTTCATTTAAGGGTAACAAAATGGTCTAGAAGCAGAAAAACTGCATTATGTATAAGAACCTGAAAGGTCAGTCTGATTGCAGCAAAGTTACCATGGGCAGCCTGATATTAAATGAAGATGTAAAAAGAAGCAGAAGACAGATTTAGAGACCAGGAAGCATATATACAATACTTACTGACAACAAGTCTAGAATTTTTATAGAGATAATTCAGCTTAAATGCATTCTTCACAAGCCTATATGGCACATGAGCTTATATATGACCAGACTCAAATCACACATGTAATAAGTCTTAAAAATAGGACTAGAAGCCTGGTGTGCTGGCTCCTGCCTGTAATCCCAGCACTTTGGGATGCCAAGGCAGACAAATGACGGGGTCAAGAGATTGAGACCACCCTGGCCAACATGGTGAAACCCTGTCTCTACTAAAAATACAAAAATTAGCTGAGTGTGGTGGTGCATGCCTGTAGTCCCACCTACTTGGGGAACCGAGGCAGGAGAATCACTTGAACCCAGAGGTGGAGGTTGTAGTGAGCCAAGATCATGCCACTGCACTCCAGCCTGGGCGACACAGCGAGACTCTGTCTCAAACAAACAAAAATAGGACAAGAGCCCAAGTCTTCTGATGCTGTGTCTATGTGTCTAGTGATCATTACAAACTGCCACAGTTGTCTGGTAACTCTGTCACAAAAGCCCAAACAACATGCAGAGGAAATATGAACATGGATGTAAGTACAGGGCTAAGGGATATATTATAAAGACAGTTTTATAAAGAAAAATTCACAAAGTCAGGAGTTTGGGGTTGTTTTTAAATCAAAACACAATTTCAGGAAAGTTGCTTGAACAATCCAGGCAATAGTTGTGTCACTTATCTTTGTCACAATAGTTGGACTTTATACGTGGTTTTCAGAATTTTTGCTTATTTTCATAAAGCAGCAAATATACTGTATTAATTATAAATAAACAATTTAGGAAAAAGAACAAGATTAAAACAGAACAGAAAAAAGTAGGTCTGCTCTACTTAAAACAGAGCAGACAGAGGGTCATGGGTCCCATGGAGAAGTCGTTAGACATTGCCAAAAACTGTAAGGCATCTCCATTCAAATTCTGTGATGATCTCAAATGTTCCTTCGGCTATAAGACTCTATGATTCTATTATTGCCTTCTTCATATACCAAATATAGATTCTGGAGGAAAAACGAACAAGTAATATAAAAATGAAACAATATTGGGAGACTATTATAGGAGTAAAGAAGCTTTCTTGCTAAAAGCATTCAAGATTTCTCAGTATTGTACTTGGCCTACACACATACCAGAACTGAGTAACAGGAATAAATTCAAGAAACTAGACTGAAATACTGGAGCAGCAATCTTAAACCAAAATAGGAGATTTTAAAAATGAGAATTGTAGACAAATGGAAGACAAGTAAAAACATAGTCTGAGTTAGTGCTTGTAGATCATGCTTTAATCAAACCACGAGGATAAGAACTCAGAGTTTGGGCAAATGCATTTGTCATTATAGTCGATGACTTGGGCACCATCAGGGGAAGCTGGCACTAACTCATGAACTGGCTACTAGTAAGTCACAGAAATCATCCAGTTAGGCTTAGGGGCCTGGATGAAGCTAGGCTGGGTCAGCAGATCATTCTCATCTGCAGGGAATCATTCCTATCTGCCAACTCTCCTCAACCATACTTCAACAGTGTGTCCAGCGGGTCCTGTTGTAATTTCTCCCTTATCTTCTGCTGTCTTCCTGGTCCTCTTTGGATATCTATATGTTCACCACAATACTCTAACAAATAAAGTCACCTAATTCAGATGAACAACATCACATTGGTATTTTATATGGCAAGAGCTCAATGGTCAAGCCATAATATGGTGGAAAAGGCAAGTGACTGGCATTCTGCAGAAAAGACTCTATCCTAGTGGTTTAAATCACAGGGTTTCAGTTTCTTCAAGTGAGATATTAAGACTGAAAATATCTATAAATGGTAAGGTGTTACAAAGATGTAGGCATCTTATTACAGACTTTGACATATTAAACGAGAACAGTGAGAAATCTTTAGAAATTCTATATCTTCTTGATTTGAGAGACTACAAATATTGCCATGTGTAAAAATGTCACGAGGACAGAGCCAGAAACGGACAGACATACCCTCCCTCCTTTTATGTTTTTCAACAACCCCCTCAACAAGTTGCATATGCATATCACTGTGCTCACATGCTGAAGATGATGCAAATGAATTACTGATATGGGCCTTGGCTTCAGGAAATGACAATCTACTGGAAATGTCCAAGCTGTCATCTCATGAAGATATTAGACCTCCCAAAATTCCTCGTATTTGGGATACAGCAGGACTGAGATTTTTTTTTTTTTTAAACTTTTAAGTTCAGGAGCACATGTGTAGGTTTGTTACATAGGTAAACATGTGCCCTGGGGGTTGGTTATACCAATTATTTCATCACCCAGTTATTAAGCCTAGTATCCATTAATTATTTTTCCTGCTTCTCTTCCTCTTCCCACTCTCCACTCCCTGATAAGCCCCAGTGTGTGTTGTTCCTCTCTCTGTGCTTGTGTGTTCTCATTATTTAGCTCCCACTTATAAGTAAGAACAGCAGTTTTTGGTTTTGTGTTCCTGTGTTAGTTTGTTGAAGATAATGGCAAGTCCCACAAAGGAGAGAGATCCATGTCCCTCAAAGAAGAGAGATTCTTTACACAGTGTAGTATCTTACACTGCCATGCTCAAGTGAGGAAATTCTTGGTGTTGGATACATGTGAACTTAGGCACAGATGATGGTACAGCAACGGAGCTACTATGAAGAAAAGAAAACGGTTAACAAAGCCACTCTTTGTTTTTAAATAGAGTTTATTACCTTGTCTTCAAAAGGTATTTGTTTCTTGTGCAAAATCTGTTTTGTTTTAATCAATAAAACTCCCCAGTCCTGTTTCCCTTGAGCCACTTTCTAATCTCTTTTTAACCGCCAGTTTTCTTCCAAGTTTACACTCACAATCTCTACCTTTTGGTCTTCTTTTCAGTTTTTAATCTATTGTATTTTGTTTTCAGTCTCCAGTACTTAACTAACAATGTTCCCACAGAGTTAGATTTTATACTGAATAAACTTTTGATTTTATCAAGAACAATCTTTCTTCTTCATCTCCTCCTCCTTTTTCCCTTCTTCTTCCTCCTCCATTAACAGCATGCCATTATTTCTGCTATATATTCCTCACATTTTTCTAGTATTTGCATGCCCAATTTATCATGAGTAATTGTCTATGTGCATACACATGCATGCTACTAATATAAGCATCACGATCATGTTATGGTTAACCAACAAGCTAAAAATCCTGGATGACCTGAATCATACCAATTAATAGCAGGATATAGTCTCTCAAATGTTTTGAATTAACTAGAAAATTTTCAGAATTACCTAACACTGAATGTACCTGTAACCACTAAAGCATTCCATGTCAGGGAGAAGGTGGGGTTGAATGTTGTGGCTTTATATTCCAAGGCCAGGTACCAAGATTCTTGAGCATCATTCTTAATTAATTCTGGCAGGAGAAGGAAATGCTGCACTATTCAAAAAGGCAACAGATGGAAGTTCATTTCACATCTGTAAACTAGAACAGCTAGATGTTCACATTTAAAAATCAGGCCTTGCATTGGTAGGATTTTAAAATTCCTTGGATTTGGTGAATATGTGAACCATAGTTAAGTTTAGAAGACTCAGATGGATACAGAAAATACCCCTCACTCCACATCCGTGAAAATAATGTTTTTCAGAAGTTCTCAAGTATATCCACTTGCTGATATTTAACTAGGAAAACCATATGCAGTTCTTCTAACCCCCAACTATGTTTATTTGCTATTATATATTATTTTTATGAAATATTAAGACTATCCATATGCTACTATGAAAAGTGAAAAATGCACAATTTTCCCCTTGATCTTTCTCTGTCCTTAAATAAATATAAAGAGGAAACACGATGAGAGCTTTAAGTTGGCCTTTGGAAGAATATTTGATTAAGCTGTTAAGAAAGTAAGATCATTACGGTGGAGATAATGGGGTTGGAAAGGAGGAGACATTTAAAAAGTATTTATGAGACAGATACTTTACTTTCCTAGACAATTGTTTTAGAGATGGAAAGGAAAGAGGAGCTAAGAATTAGGTCAGAACTTAAACTTGGAAATATATGTAAACAAACATGCTATTCAATGAAAAGGAAGATAAAGAATGTGAAAATGTACTGGGGAGAATGAGGTCATTTGGAGCATGTTAAATTTTAGGTGGTTTTAAGACATCCACACTAAGCTCTAATGGGTTTGGCTGAAGAGCTCTGGAGCTAAGGGAAAAAAAAATGTGGATTGGAGTCCCTCTCTCTCTCTAAATGTGGACTGAAGTCTCTCTCTCTCTCTCTCTCTCTCTCTCTCTCTCTCTCTCTCTCACAAACACACACACACAGGCACATAAAGACACACACACATCATTTTGGGTCAAGAGCAAATTCGTGGTCGTAGAAACTCAGGAGTGACAAAATCACTCATGGAGAATACATAAAGTATGTATTCTTTATGGTAAGGGAGCCTAGATAAGATTCCTGAATAGTGCTAATATTTAAACAATAACATGGTTAGAAAGTGTTCCTAAAACAATTCTAAAAAGCTAGAGAGAAAGCGGGATCAAATAATAAAATTGAAACTAAAGAGGAATTTTGATTCCTAATTCTCAATAGTTTCAAATTCTATAGAAAGGCTGACTCAACTGAACTAGCAAATTTATTCCCTAGGGAAAGCCCTTTCTAATACGTAGACAAACCAAATAACAATAGGCTGAGAAATAAGTGAAGACACACCTCACAACCCAACCAAGAAATTCAGCTGTGATAGGTGAGCAACATTCCTGAGAAGGAGCAAATAAGAAATAATTGCTCAATCATATTTTTTTTTATTTCTTATTATAATAGGTTTGGACAGCTTGACACACTCAAGGAAGAGTTCTGGCTGAGAGGGGGAATTTCAATATGTAGAAAAATGACAGTAATTGAGCATAGTTCAAAAGAAAGGCAAAGGAGATGGGATTTAGAGCACAGATTGTGGGGTTGCCATTATTAATATAAGAGCACTAATTTCCTAAATCTTTCTGGCTTCTGACTGAAGACATCCATTAACTCAAAAAGCTGATTTGTCTCCCTTAATCTACATACATGTTTGCCGTCACCAAGGCTAACACTCAGCTCTAGAATGAAATGTAGAAAACAGAAGTCATTCTCAGAAAGATCCTAAACTGAATTTCTTCTTAAAATAGCAATTACCACCAGCACTGGTACCAATACAACAAAAATCGAAACCAAGAGTATTCTGTAAAAAATACTTTCACATAGTTTATTTCATTTGGCCTGCTCATTAATATTCCAAGCAGTCTTTTATAAGACTTGTTTCTAAGTGATTAATAGCATGGTAGTTAAATTATTAAAATGCATCTTACATAGGATTGCCTCTAGAAGAAGGCTGAGTGGATTAAATCACCACCTTAGTCTTGCCAATTCTTTCTCAACAGGTAACGTAATCCATTTTGTGCTGCTAGGACAGAATAGCACAGGCTGGGTGATTATAAACAATAGAAGTTTAGTTAGCTCATGGTTTTAGAGGTTAGAAAGTCTAAGATCTAGGGGCTGCATCCAGTGGGAGCCTCTTTGCTACATCGTAACATGGTGGAAGGCATCATATGGTGAAAGAGCCCTCAAGAGACTGAGGAAAGGGAGCTCAGCCTTTTATGAGGAATCCACTTCTACCATAACTAACCTACTCCCAAGGTAACAGCGTTAATCTATTCATAAGGGTGAAGCTCTCATGATCTAATCACCTCTGTAAAGCCCCACCTCTTAACACTGTGGCACTGGAGATAAAGTTACCGACACATGAACTTTGGGGGACACATTTAAACCACAGAAATAAGAAATCTTAAATGAAACCATTGCTTTTCTCTGGGCAATTCTGCCAGGGGCAGCAGCCTGAATCAGTGAGAAAAATGCTTGGGCAAATTCATTTATCATCACTTACCTTTTTAAACTCAATAAAAGAGTCATTGTTATTTTTTATCAACCTCATATTCTTTTTAAATCAGGAATTAAGATATTCTTTGCAATTTAGGCAAATTGTAGGTGGGAGACCCAGCTTACAATTGGACAGAAATTCCCATTTAGTATAATATTAAATAATAATCCTCATTCATAGTGGCTAATTTTACATCTGAACAACTATAATATCCATCTTTACAAGGGGTCTGTGTCTCTACTAATTTTATTCTTAAAAAATCCTCTCAGAATATTTTTGCCAAGTATCATAGCAGTTGCCTGGCAACTGCTGAGAACAAATGCAAAGAAAAGAGGTGATTTAATAAGGAACTCAGACACAATCAAAATCTTGTAAAATGAACTAGATATCTGCTTTACTCAGAAAAAATACATACTATCCCTTGATCTGATTTTAAATGCAAAATGTTAATAACTTATTGTGAATCAGTAATAGAATTAATAAAACAGAGCAAGACATAGGAACTAATGAAGAGTACCCAATGAAGCATTTAAGAATTTTTTTTTTTTTTCCCCAATTCCCTAATGTAGTATGTTCAGCTATTAGGTCCCACAGTTTATTAATTTACTATACTCACAGGCAACATTCTTTAGAAATCTGTCTGTGGATGTAGTGAAACAAATAAGGTAATCATATTTTATCTAGCATGGCAATATGGAAATTTTACAAGTTTGAGAATTTAACAGGTCTGTAAGTTTTGCCAAAGCACTGAAGAACCCATATGCATCAAATAAATGGAAAGCTATCATCAGTAGGAGATGCTTAGAAAAAAAGAGAAAACTTTAATACACAGTTCAGTCATTTCTGAGCTATATAAGGATTTGACTTAAGATTTTAAAAAAAGGGATAGGTATACCCATTCTTTCGTATTAGCAAGAATGATTTGGTTGCAAGTAAAAGAAAGCTATCTTAACTAAGTTATGCAGAATTAAAAATTGATTGGTTGGATACTGAACTATTTCATATAACCTTGGCAGGTACAGTGACGTAACATGTCAGGAACAAAGACACAGACATTTGAATGCTTTCAGGATCTTTCCTTTCCATTCCTCATCTAAGCTTCTCAATCTGCACAGTGGCTTCCTTCTGCTAGTACGGCTTTGTCCATATGGCAGAAAGATGGCCACTAGCTGAGCCCAAGACTCACTTTTCAAAGTTTCAAAAGCAGATAACTGCTTCTCTTTTCTTCTCAAATACAGCTCAAAAAGTCTCAAGGAAGTACTCAGATTGGTCAGGCTTGAGTTAGGAGCCCTTTATAGAATCATCAAGGATGGCCAAGAGGTTGGCCCTATGACTGATTGCCCCCATTGGAAAGGAACAATTGAAAAGGAGGAAGAGGAGTTCTCCAAGAGGAGGCCAATATATTTTGGGGAAGATGAAAAAGCTTCATGCCAGACATAATGAGTAAGGAAATGAATATACTTTGACCTTTGGATTTCTGTTTTTTGGTTTGCCATTTTATGTGACATACTCACAAGTTGACTCTTAATCTCTTTATCTAGATAACTAGTTATATATCTGTTTTAACAGGTTTCACTTCTCTAGTCATTCTTCTCATATAAGGATCAGAAAACAACAGTAAAATGGAGAAAGAGGGTTATGTGCCTATCACCCAGTCTGACACGAATGATACTTTAGATCACAGAAAAGTACTTTTTAGGAGTTAATCCTAATGTTTTTAAAATTTAATGATAGAACTCATACCTCTCTTCCAGAACAGAACTAAGTCCTGGTTAATGCAGCTATACCTTCTCATTCTGTCCATCATACATACAGTTCATTAGTCAGATCTGAGTCAGTGCTCAGAGTATTAGGTGCTAGTCTAAAAGCAGAGGTGACCTGCTCTACATCAGATATTTCTAAAGTATGGGTCCTAGAGAGAAGCTGATAGCTCAAGAAAAATTCTTTCTTTGGAGAAAAGGGAATTTAATTAACCTACCATATTAACTTTTCCTTCTAGAGGCATTAACTCATTTTTTTTGTTTGTTTGTTTTTGAGATGAAGTCTTGCTCTTGTCACCCAGGCTGGAGTGCAATGGCACAATCTAGGCTCACTGCCTCCTGGGTTCAAGCAATTCTCCTGCCTCAGCCTCCTCGGCAGCTGGGATTACAGGTGCCCACCGCCATATCCAGCTAATTTTTGTATTTTTATTAGAGACAGAGTTTCACCATCTTGGCCAGGCTGGTCTCGAACTCCTGACCTCAGGTGATCCACCTGCCTCCGTCTCCCAAAGTGCTAGGATTACAGGCATGAATCATTGTGCCTGGCTTCAACTCATTCTTATATCAGTTTACAGGAAGTTAATTGTTTATCCTGGGAATCTGTAATTATCAGTTTTCAAGCTCAAACCTTAAGGAGATAAACTTTCTAATTTGCACTTTGAATGGCAGTGTAGAAAAGATACAGCTCTCGCATTATTCACAGGGTGTAAACTATTAACAAACTAAAAAACAACAACAACAACAAAAAACTTTAAACCTGAAAAACACTCTAATTCCGAAGTGTTTTGTTTGCTTTTCTTCAAAACCAACCACATTAAATTTTTAACCATTCACAATGAGAAAGCAAACAGTTGCTAAGCACATAAATACATAGTTTTGTTGTTTTTTTTTTCTACCTGAGGAAGGTTTTCAGATGATAGATCCATCTTTAGACTGCTCTCATCATTCTTTGAGAAGCCCCAAATCCTTCAGCATGACGAATTAAAGGTCCTCAGCAGCCTGTCCTCAGTCTTATCCATCAGAGCTTCCCTCCTATAATCAGGCTATCATCACAGCACACTCACCACCATTGAAAGGAGGGGATATACTTGTCAACCTCTTTGCTCTTGCTCTTGTTGATCCTCTTTCTGTTATATCCTTTCATCTAATTCTTTGCAGTCTTGGAGGCTGGCTCAAATCTCACTATTTTTGTAAAGCTTTCTCTAATCTCCACCCATCATCCCTCTTCCTCTCCCCTCCCAAGTTGGCAGCTATATCTCTTCCTCTATGCATCCAGAAGCATTTATAAAAAAAAGTTTCATTGTATAACATCTGATATGGCATATTGGCATATTCTACCACAATTCTATATGCCAAATCTTAAATTGTTTTATATTTATTTGTATGAATTTATTTTCCCTCCTAAAAAATTGTGTGAATTTATTTTCCTTGAGATCATGTCTACTTATTCTGAATCCCGAAGTGTCTACCGGAGTTCACTGCTCACACAGCTATTGTATTGTGGTGTTTTGTGTTTTTCACTAGACTGCAAGGGCCTAAAGAGGAAGACATGTTCTCCAACTTTGTATCACTATTACCTAATCACAGGCAGAGCAGGTCATGTGGCAGAGCAGGTCATGAGGAACTACTTCCTGAATGAGGGAATAATTATAAGCATGGAATTGCCTAATTTCATCAGTAGTTCACTAAATTATCAAAAATACTAGATCTCAAAAGCCATTTCTCTCAGCTCAAGACATATAAATGCCCTGTTGAATAATTTAATGTCCCTACAAAGTCATATTCTTAAAATACTTGTTCAGAATTTATTTAACGTAGACTAAGTCTGTAGCTGTGAGAATTTTGTTTTTATTGTTGTTGCTTCTTTTGAAGCCACTGTCTTCTTCCATGGAAGTGTGTACTCACTGGCTATAACTTGAGGAGTCACAAGTGTAGGTCAGAATAAACTGTTATCCAATTTGGGAATTATTTCAAAGAGGTTAGATCCACTTACAAATCAGTATTCCATATCCTCACCTCGTAGGGATATTGAAAATATTATATGATAAAATGTTTGCATAAAAATTAACTCAGTATCTGGCACATAATATGTGTTCAATAAAAGGCAACAGTATTTTTTATTATTAAAGTTGAGTCTACCTCCAATTCCCAGTGAAACTTTCTGTGATGGTGCCTATGTTCTATTACTGTGTTGTCCTATATGGCATGCAACAGTCGCATATGGCTATTTAGCAGTTGAAATGTAGCTTGCATGTCTATGAAACTCAATTTTTATTTTAACTGATTTCAATTTAAATAGTCACCTGTAGCTAGTGGCTACCGTAGTGAACAGTGCAGGGATTGTGATCCACATTAGAATGGTGCTCTGCCTTGTTCATCATCTCACCACTAAGATTTCAATAATTCCTGCATATAGTTGGGATTCAGAAAGCTTTATGAATCAGTGAAGAAAATTTTAAATAAGGTGGAGAAATCATAAGAAAGAAATCAAAATAAATACATGGTATGCTTTCTAGTATTCAAGTTGTAGAGAAAAGAAAAACTAAGTAAATAGAGTAGATATATTTCACAGTTGTCATAAGCAGTGATGGGCCTGTCTAGTTCGGTCCAAAGTGAAAACCCTCCAGCCAAGCGCAAATGCTTATTATATTCCAACTGGATTAAACTTGACTTAGCAACTTCTCCCTTCAGTGCAGTTGCTGATCTAGTATAAAGAGCAAGACAAATATCACAGAGGAGAAATTTAGGAGAGATGGAGAGAAGAGTAGATTGGAGAAAGGGAAGTGTATTGCCTTGGTGCGGACCATTAAGTCAGTTTCCAAATTCACAGTTTCCTTGTAAGTTTATGAAGTTTCCATAGCAGCTTTCTGGGCTACAGAAACCACATATCCCATTTATTGTATCTTCTACTCTTGGTAAACTCTCCTTTAACCAATGAAGGGGAGGAGCATACATATATAAGCTGCCCACCCACACCTACCACTCCTCCTCACCAAAATTCCCCACTCTCTGAATCAAATGGTCGTGTTTTGCTTTGAATAAATTAATTCTAATTTCCTGGACATTTTTAGATTATTCACCTAGGGGGATATGTACAGGGACCATGTTGATGTTAATTTATCACTCATTTTAACCAGGATGTCTAATGACAGGTAAGACTAAATCTCATGAAACATTTAAAAATAGTGAAACCAGTAAGTAATATATTACCAAAATGAGTTTTTCCTGAGCATTATATGGTACTGGAATGAAATTTTCCTGACTAAGGAAAGGGCATGTGCTGGAGAAAAGATTAAAAAAGAAAAAAAAAGAAAAAAAAAAAAAAAGAAGGCCTAAGGGCAAGATTATAGAAGACCACGTGTGTCACACTGAGCAAGCTATTGGAGACCCTTTAGAGAATTTTCAACAGGAAAAGATGACAAAATGGCTTTAGAAACCTTAGGCTAATGGAATACAACATTCTAAATCTCCATTAAAATGATGAAAAAGATGCAAGCAGTATAACAGCTTTAAAAAGCAACATGTCATCTAATCCCATACATTGACGTATGTCAACCATCAGTCAAGGTCAGAAGGATGGTGACCCAGGTTTCAATTGTACCTGGAATGAAGCTCATTATATATGTCGAGGCATGAAGATTTTAAAATTGAGGGCAGGCCACTTTAAAAATAATTTGCAAAAAAACTGGCAAACATAATTCACAAATATAAACAGGAAAATATAATGGATCTCTCATTCTAAATTCAGTTGAAAGTAGCAGTCCTGGGGCCATTGTTAAGGCACAGAAAGTTGGAAGTGTACCCAGTTTTTACTCCCTGAGAAACAGTGGGGTTTTGGCTAATAGAGCTGTGAATATTCAGTGAAAGCCAATAATCAATTTGCCTTGAAAATAGCAGCAGTCACAGTTCCCACAGATTTACAGGCTTGCCAGGAGCGGCACCCCATACCCACACACATAGTTGGTAAAGGGTGGAGGAAACACCATCCTCATAAATGGGCCTTCAAGGCTTGCTTTTTGATGTTTCTGTCACAGGAAGGATTAACAATGCACAGCTTCTTTCACTGCTGCTTTCACAGCTAGTATTTTAATATGCCCAGCATCTCTAAGGAAGCTGTTAGTATCTAACTTAAGTAAGAGCAGGCAATCCTTTACATCCATTGTTGGGAAAAATAAGTAAGTTCCTAAAACATCATGCTGGCTACATAGCCCTTGTGAACAGAGTGAGCATCACACAGGGTGCACTGACTAGGGGCATATCTTGGAGGGTCCTCCAGTTATATTTAATTCTTGTTAGACTCCGATAGAATGCTGTTGCTTCTATGAAAGCCTGCTGAAACTGTGCTGCTTTGTTTCCTAGGACTTTCCAACAGAAAGAGTAGGAAATAAAGGACTAAACAAAGCTGGGCTGAAAGATTATAAAAACAAATGAGCAAGGGAAGTAGCAATAATGTTCGGATGCTTACCCCAACAAAGGTAAGTAATAGAGAAGGCCCTTAGGAATTTATTCATACAGATCACGGAAATTTGCAAAAATGAGCAAGTGATAACCTCAAACTTGGAAATAGATGCCTCCAGCTGTAGCTGCAACAGTCCTACCTCAATGCTGCCATCAAAACAGAACGTTGTGAAAAAGTACTTGGGCAAACCCTGGAGTTATAGAACAATAGGCCTGGTGCTGGCTTCACAACTATAAATTACTAAACTGGGTATACTTGCCCTGGCAGCCCATACCGCAGAGTAAAGAAACCATGTGTGGGGTAAGGTGCTTGGGAAGCAAAAGATGGGAGGACATTCCTATTCCTGTTCCATGATGCCCTCAGTGCTTCTTTTGGTTCCAATGAAGTAGAGAGGATACAGGAAGGAGGAGTAGTTTAGAATTACCCAGCTGGTCAACGGCCAGTCAAGGTAATAACCATCCTAGAGACGTGCATAGACTGTTGGAGAGTGGGAGGCAATGCTGTGCCTCTCTAAGGGGTCTTCACTGAAAGAAGGAGTCAAGGTGAACCTGGATACTGTCTCCACTAAAATCAAACCTACCATCAGCAGAGACCCAAAGCAGCGACAAAACCAGCCTGGTCAGAGCAAGACCAGAGATAATTCTAAATGACTCATAGATGGCCAAACCCTTTATTTTCTTAACTCCCAAGGCCCTTAGGCCCTCCAATTCTATTGAAGCCAAGAAGTCCCAGAAAAGGGGAAAAGAGAAGAATCTCACACCAAAGCATAGTCAACCAAAGTTAACATTCCTCTACCTCTACCTACAGGTGATGAATGGAAGCAGAATAAAAAGCAAACCATACCCTCTGCATACTTCAAGTTTCTCAAGACATAAACCTGGCCTGCACTATGAGGAAGAGGACATGCTAAACTGAGCACAATATGGAAGTTTTAACTGTCATAAATTTTGAATAACTTTAAGTAACCAGAAATGCAAGCAGTGTGTGATGGTTAATACTGAGTATCAGCTTGATTGGACTGAAGGATGCAAAGTATTGATCCTGGGTATGTCTATAAGGGTGTTGCCAAAGGAGATTAACGTTTGAGTCAATGGGCTGGGAAAGGCAGATCCGCCCTTAATATGGGTGGACACCATCTAAGCAGCTGTCAGCATGGCTAGAATATAAACCAGGCAGAAAAAAAATGTGAAAAGACTAGACTGGCCTAGCCTCCCAGCCTGCATCTTTCTCCTGTGCTGTGTGCTTCCTGCCCTCAGACATCGGATTCCGAGTTCTTCAGTTTTGGGACTCCGACTGGCTCTCCTCGCTCTTCAGGTTGCAGACCGCCTTTTGTAGGACCTCGAGGTTATGTGAATTAATACTTAATAAACTCCCCTTTGCATATTTATCTATCCTATTAGTTCCATCCCTCTAGAGAACCCTGACTAATACATACTGAAAAAAATTAAAATCCAGAGGTGGCACTGGGTATAGAAAAGGAACAGGTTGAAACAGAACACAGTTCAAAGTAACAAGTGCATAATAAATACACTTTTTTATGTCAATACCCAGCAGTTTTTAGACTATTAAATAAACATGTTACTATATTAACATGCTTAATTCTCACAATAGTAAGTTGGAATTGTATTGTAATCATTTGATAGAAAAGTAAATTGGAACTGAGAGAGGTAAATTTCTCAGAGTTCAGTTATTAAGTCAGGATTTGAAATCAGGTCAATTTGGCTCTATAAAACATGCTTTCTTTCTCCCACTCATCTTATTTTTCAGGATTTCTTGATGATGGGACCTTCCTGGAGTGTGTCAAATGTTAGCAGTAGGGAGAATTATAAATAAAATGATATATTATGGCACCAACATTACAACTATGACAGTGGGCCACTAAATGGACATCTAGGCAGATGGTTCCTAGAAATCCAGAAGCAGGAAGCAGGTCAATATATTAAAAGTTTTTAAAGGTCAATATATTAAAAGGTTTTTCTGAAGATTACTATAATGTATCTCCAGATATGTAGCTCTTTTAGGACGTTGTAATTCCTCCTTCAAAAGGTAAAATCTATGGCACTACCTCTGAACCTGGGTTGGCCTTTGTGACTGCTTTGATCAAAAGAGTATGGCAGAAGTGGCTCTGAGATTAGTCAAAAGAATGAATGCATTCTTGGAGCACTTGTTTTTGGAACCTATCCATCATGCTGTGAGTAAGCCTAAGATGCCTTGGAGAGGCCCATGTACAGAGGAACTAAAGCCCCAGCCCATACATAGCCCTGGATTAGCTTCCAAAAGCAGCACTGAACTGTCAACCATGTGAATGACTTATCTTGAAAGTGGATTGTCAGTGTGCAAGATGAAACTTAATATCTCTAAACACTGTTTTGTTGTTATTTTTTAAAAGGCCCTCTAGTATTTGATAAGCTGTACAGTCTCATTGTTCTCAGATGTGTATATCAACTGACTTAGGCTGAAATATCAGGTACATATATTGACTTCAGTGTACAGCCCTTAGTAAGCTACGAAATTAAAACCTATGTATTTAACTGGTAATCAGGAAAAACAAAAAATATACACAAACTAAACCAAACAAAAAGAGAAAAAAAAAGTTGACATCACATGGAACAGAGAAAAGCAATTCCTGAAAAGTTACACTAAAATTGTAAATTTATGCAAATAGTTAGTACTTGTTATTCTCTCATGCCTGTGAAGTTTGAAGGTGGTTTGTTTCACAGTAATAACTGATAGAAGTCGTAGAAACTGGACAACAGGGGCGGAGCAAGATGGCCAATAGGAACAGCTCCAGTCTCCAACTCCCAGCGCGAGCGACACAGAAGACCGGTGATTTCTGCATTTTCAACTGAGGTACTGGGGTCATCTCACTAGGGAGTGCCGGACAATCGGTGCTGGTCAGCTGCTGCAGCCTGACCAGCGAGAGCTGAAGCAGGGCGAGGCATCGCCTTACCTGGGAAGCGCAAGGGGGAAGGAAATCCCTTTTCCTAGCCAGGGGAACTGAGACACAC
>NW_016804595.1:4789603-4811090 GCF_001698545.2 Rhinopithecus bieti
AGGGGGGAGGGATTGCATTGGGGAGTTATACATGATATAAATGATGAATTGATGGGTGCTGACGAGTTGATGGGTGCAGCACACCAACATGGCACAAATATACATATGTAACAAACCTGCACGTTATGCACATGTACCCTAGAACTTAAAGTATAATAATAAAAAAAAGAAACTGTATAACAAGAACTGGACTCTAGTCTCTGGGAATATAGGGGGAGAACTTAAGGCAAAACTCTAGCTTGAAGGAAGTGGATTATAAACAGAACTTCAGGAGTGTGGAACAAGATAAAACATCTGTTTCTAGACCCTGAGTAAAAAGTAGGGGCTTAGTGCTAGGAATCAAGGGATATGCCCAATTAGTAGGCACATGATTAGGGCAAGTTTAACAAGTGTGACCTGATGCTCAAGAAGTTAATCAGCCTCAGATGTGGGACAAGGAAGAGCTATCCTGAGGGACTAGAAATTAGGCATGTCATTTTACTGAGTTTCATACCAGAGAACATGCATCACTTCAAAACTCTAGTGTCAGAATGGCAAATGAGTTTCAAGTTTCAGAAAACTCTGATTTATTAGTAGTGTTTGCCTGGAGTAATATGCAGAAAAAGGCTACTAGGCAGCATCCAGACTCAGCAGGAAAGACTGGGACAACTGATTAATGATGTCTTTCACCAGAGTAGAAAAAGCAACTTGACATGCATACCATGCCTTTCCTAGCCCTGTGTTAAATGTGACTAATTTCAACATTGGATATGTGGCTCTCATCACAAGACCCAGTATGAAAGCAAACAGAAAATACCTTTACTGCTTTGTGCAATATCAGATGTTTACCATGAGTTGAAGAAAGGATCTAGAGTCACAAGACTAGTGTTAAATCAGTAGGCTGAACTAACTTGTAGTATGACCTTAAGCAAAAACTTGATCTTCTCTTCTTTTCTTTAGTTTTCAAAGAAAATAAAATCTTCTTAATGACGTTGTTATGAGGGTGAATGAGAGAACTCCTAAGAATATGCTTTGTTAACAGTGAAGGCTGCATGCATATTAATGGTTACTCAAGCCATTATGAAGGCACTTTTCCCCATTTGGCCCAAAAGTGTAAGTCTTATTTGGTCCAACTTCTTCATTTTCTATGCCTGATTCATGCAAGTGCTGTTATAAAGCACTTGCATTATAAAGCAAAAGTTCTTTCTTTTCCCGCCAATGCCTCCTAAGTTTCTTTCCTACTATTATGACACTCTTCTCAAAATGGGTAGACTTTCTTGACTACGATGGATGTCTATAATTGAGTGAAGCTGCGGCTAGGAAGAAGCAAAGTTAGAACTAACAGTAGAGAAGAAATGAGTAGACAGGCCCAGAGAAAGTTAGAAACAGAGTGGTAATTGGAAGTAGTCTGTGAGTCAGGAATTCGGGTAAGTTTGGCAAGCAGGAGTCAAATTGCAGAGAGGTAAACAGGCAAGAGATACACAGCGTAAATATTAAGAAGCTTTCTACTAAACTCACACTGATGTCAAGAACTTCCATCTGCTTCCCCAAAGGTTGCCATCCTGAGTTTCCTGATTTCCGTAAGATCAGCTCATTTGTATCGTTTTTTTTGTTTTGTTTTGTTTTGTTTTAATATTACATTCTTTCAAGAAAGGGTGATTTGCTGTTAAAAAGTTAAAAGCCACCATCCTACATTAACCCTCCTGTAGGTCTACTTGCTATTTCCCAAATATTTGGTACACTTTCCCCTATCTACTTATAGCCTGCTTTCTATGCCAGCCTCAGACCCATTGTCTCAGAAGAGAGGTGAAACGTTGTAGCCCCACACTCCTTCATCCTATACTGTTCAGTTGATTGGGAAAAGGTCTTTTAGAAACTTAGAGATGTTATCTTGGAGCCATCAAAGTTACCATAAATGACTATTTTTCTGAGCAGAACTTGAAACATGTAACTGACTTCACGGCATGACCCATCCATATGATAATACTATTTTCTATGATGATTCCTCTGGCTCTCAAGTCTTAATGTTATTTTGCATAATGTCAAGGCACAAAGCTACAGGGCTGTATGATAATTTGGTTACCTTAACAGAACAAACTTTGGGCAAGTCAAGATGATATCTAAAGTATTAATGGTAAAATGGGTATTGAACTATAAGAATGACATATCAACCAATCAGAACTAACCCAGACTGTGAACCAACCCAAACATTCATGGCCAGACCAGTATATATAATCTCTGCCCATTGTTAACTTAGGAATGATTTCTCTTCATCTCCTCCAGTGTTATCAACATCACCACCATACCGGTTGTTACAGTAAGAACTTCTGTAAAATCAAAAGACTTTTGAAAAATTGAATGAGTTATTGTATGTCTTACTCTACACAGAAGAAAGATCTAATGAGAACTAAAAAGCCATATGATGAATCCTTTCCACAGTCACCGCCCCCCTGCTTCAGTGGGCCAGATTTTTCCTATACTCCTGCTGGGAGCTGGATATTGTGATCTGCAGAACTCAGGGAACAGATATGTAAAACGAGCATCACAGGCCTGCCAAAAGCCTCAGTCTTGTTGAATATGCTCCAGCATACACAAAATTGTTTAGGATTATTGCTGGCAGTGTCAGTGATAATAAAATGGGCTAGATGACCAATTTAATGCTGGCAATAAACACTGACATCCATGTCTAGGAAGGTAGAGAAAACATGGCAGGCTAAATGATAATCAGGAAGTCACTCTGAATAAGACAATGAAGTCTGTTAATTTGACTGATGCTCCCTTTTATTTTTTATTCATTAGGATACGATGGTTGAGAGGAAGACCCAGGACAGGGTCTAATATAAAGTCAACATAGCTGCATGATTGCAGTAAAGTAAAACAATGGAACAATCATGGGTGTCAACAAGGAGGGCAATGTAAGTTTGACTCCTCCAATAGAGTTTTCCTCCATTGAAGCACTTCTGAAACCCAGTTTCAGAGTGGAATGGATGCTATAGTTATTTGTGTGGAGAAATTTACTTAAAACTATGTCCCAATGTCTATCCATGATTAAAATTGGAATAAACCATTGGTTTTGTGAATAGTCAATTATAGTTAATAGCCCATTAATACTTTTTCAAAACAACTCATTAAAACGGTAAGAATTAGAGGCACAACATATAGCAATAATGCTGAAAGAAAGATATAAAATTAGCTATCTGAATCAAGTCCACAGAATCCTAGAATGAAAACAGACTTAAGAGTCATCTGTCCAGTTTCTCTGATAAAGCAGGCATCTCTTTCCAATATTCATGGTAACCAGTGATAGTGAGCTTATTGATTTTTGAGATGGCTCTATTCACTCTTCCTAATACTTAGCTTAAGTCATCCTCCTTGACTGCCAAACACAGTTTCTAGTTGCATCCAGTAATTTAATTTACTCTTTGATGGGTCCATTTAGGTTCACAAATAGGTAATTATGAGCTATACAACTTAGGCAAGTTATTTAATCTCTCTATGCCTCAGTTTCCAGATCTTTCAAATGGAGATAATTGTATTTATTTCATAAGGTTGTAAGAAGAATTAAATAAATAAATACATTTACAGTACTTAGAATAGTACTTGATAAATGATAAGCACTCAATACATATTTGTTGAATGACTTAAGGATAATTTGATAATTACACAAAGATGAGAATGATAACCAATATGTTGGGAAGCATATTTGGAATTCCAGATGATTTGATTAAGTTACTATAATATAACAAAATTTACAAGATTAAAATTAGCAGTGACAAAAAGTTCTGCAGCAAAAGATATTTTATTGAAAACATTGCGCTAATGTAAATTTAAAAAAACGTGGCTTAAAGATACTGGAATTGGTAAGACTTAAAAAGTTTTTTGACCATTACACTGATGTGAACTAAGAATGCAACTTTCCTACTTAAAAGTCAATGCAGAACAGGAACAGAAGCAGTATTTATAAGATAATATAGATTGTATATAACAATATACACAATCTATATTTGTATATATGTTATATGTAGCCAATATCTTGAAAAATAACCAAAACACAATCATAATGGCTATCTTTGGGGAAGGGGCAGGAGACTTAAATGTTGCATTTTATAAACTCTTCTACTATGTGAGGCTATGAATATATTACAGATATATACATATATATGTAAGAGTTAAACCTAAGAAAATAGAGTCTAAGTCTGAATTTATGAACATAAATGTTATATTCTTAAACATATGCTCTAAATCCAACTAGACCAGGTTGTCTTATCCTTTATCATACCGTTCGGCAATCTGGTTAAGTGTACTTACAAATAATGGTTTTAAAAGCACAAAATAAAATACAGAGGATTACAAAGGGAATTACATTAAAAATCCATTTCAAAATCTTTTAAATATTTTGATATATTCATATATGATCTAGCAGTGATACAACACACCAAAACTGGTTTAAAATAGTGATGAGATTATAAAATTTCAAATACATACAACTATAATGTGATATGAAAATATTTTATTTCTATTAGTTAGAGCTACAAATCCTACTGTGGATTGTTGCCCATATTTATAGTTTAAGGAAGTGTTAAATTTGAGTTAGAGTTCAGCTTTGATAGGGGGAGTGGTAGAGGCAACTCGTTTTTTTTTCCTGTCTACATTCCTACCAGACTCTAGGTTAATTAGACAAGAATTACTTGTGACTGACTAATGTTGTCCAATTCTTAGGAGAATATTAGTGAATGAGAAGTAATCTAGAGGAAGACAGGCAGAACTATGGGTCTGAAAATCATGCCAAATCCAAATGCTGAACCCACAGAGGAAGGCAGTTTTCAAACTGCCTTCAAATACTAATACAGAAGTTTTACCATGGGCCAGGTGGTGTTCTCAGAAGTTGTATATTTACTTGTATCACACAGTATAGTAACAGGGACAGAAGGCAGGGAAATTCTAGGCAGAGGAGGGTGGGTCCCCAGAGAAGGCCCATCCTCAAGCCTGGAACTGTGGTCCAAAGTGAGAACATGTAATCTTACTTTCCTTGCTGAAATGATGCCTTTTCCAAAACCACCCAAGGCCCATTCCACTCCCCCATCCTGCATCCATAAAACCCCCCAGGACCAGACTAGCAGTGAGAAGAAGCGGTCAAATGTTGGAAGAAAAAGAAACAGCTGAATGTCAGAGAGAAGCAGCTTGACTTCAGAGGGACAGCTTGATGGCAGAACTTCCTAGAAGAGTCCTACCAGAGATGGCTGGATTTCAGAGGAAGAATGCTTTCCCCCTCCATCCCCTTTCCAGGTCCCTTTCCCACTGAGAGCCACTTCTACTGGCAATAAAATCTTCCACTTCAATTTGTTCAAGTGGCCTGATTTTTCCTGGACAACGGACAAGAACGAAGGATACAGAAGGTTGTCACACTGATCCTCTGCCCTAGCAAAAAGGCAGAGGGTCCACTGAGCTGTTAAAGACCTAAGCCATACATGGATGGCAAAGCTGAAAGAGCACTACTTGTAATATTCCTTTGGCTTCAGCAGGTCACGGGTACTTCCTAGTAGATGCTGCCATGGGGCCTGCACAGAGCTTTGCTCCTGCTGGTGCACAGTGTTTGAGTTATCAAATAATGATTACTTGTACACTGCCTATTCCAGATAGATAAAATCGGCTGGATGTGGTGGCTCATGCCTTTAATCCCCGTATTTTGGGGGGCTGAGGTTAGCAGATTACCTGAGGTCAGGAATTCGAGACCCAGCCTGGTCAACATGGCAAAACTCCATCTCTAATGAAAATACAAAAAAGCTAACTGGGTGTGGTGGCAGACACCTGTAATCTCAGCTACTCAGGAGGCTGAGGCAGGAGAATAGCTTAAACCCAGGAGGCGGAGGTTGCAGTACTGCACTCCAGCCTGGGCGACAAGAGAGAAACTCCATCTCAAAAAAGATAAAACGAAAGAGGCATAAAAGTAGTTGTATACATACTTCAGACATATCAGTCATACTATAAATGCTGTCATCATAAGGAATATACATTTGGAACCAAATTTAGTGAAACACTATCTGACAATAAGATAGATTTCTGGACATCAGGACTATTCTGTAAAATCCAAGATAAAAATCCCATTGTTATAATAACAATAAAAGCAGAGTGCTACAAACCCACAGATGAGGGAATGACAAATTTGGTCTGGAATACATGAGAGAAGGCGATATTTTACTAGGCCTTATGGGGTAAGTAACATTTGAACAAATGAGCATGGAGGAAAATGCTTGCTTCCTGGGCTGATGAAAGACTGGGCAGGGACTCATGAAAGTTCATTCTGGCAATGAGGACAGTTATATGGAACTACAGCCCTGGATGAGTGGGGTGGGGGCCAGGCACAGGAGAATAATGCAGCATGCATTTGTCAAAATTGATTGGCCACAGATTGTGGATTACTTGTAATCATCTGCTAAGAAGTGTGGGTTTTATCTTAGAGCAAATAGGAGTCACTGAAGACTTTGAACACCAAAATGGAAATGAACAAGACTGTTCTGTAAAGAGCACTCTGGCCACTCAATAAAGTACAGGGTGGACAGATATGAAGATTAAAAGCAGGAAGATCTGTAAGAAGCTAATATGATAGTCCAGGTAAGAGAACCCAACTCCCTAAAAGGAGGGAATAAATGAAAGATATTTTAGTAGTAGCTCTCGTTGGATTTATAATGGGTTTTTAATTTACAATTTTATGTGATCCTAAAGCTTTACTTCTCCTGACGTCTCCTCAAAACTACCAATATACAGAAACCTTCTCTTGCCCCTACACACACACACACACACACACACACGTGTGTGTACGTTCATATACACATACACACAAGCATGTTCACTTGCACATGCGCACACACACATGTGTGCACAGTCATATATACACACACGCATGTTCACTTGCATACATGGATTCACTTGCATACACACATGGAAAATGGTGGATTTCTTTTGGTAGGTAAGTGATTCTGCAGGCTACCCAAGTCAGAAGCCTCCTGTCACCTCATAAAAAAGAAAAGAAGCACTGAACTGACGATGTTTAGTGATTTAACACAAATACAGGAATGTGTGTTTGATACATTCCCTTCCTTGAGTTAATTATCAATTTCCTACTGAATACATATGAAGTGAGTTTACAGGGAGTTTTAATTTTCCAAGAAAAATTAAATGTACAAAGACTACTCTCATATAAGAAAATAGGGATTGTATAATAATCAAATTATCAGGAAAATTTTAACAGACAGAAGGAAGGCCACATGGTAGTAAACACACCCATGCAAGGACACAAGTTATTAAATGCTACCAACAACATTGTATTGTCCCCATTTTCTTTCTATTTTATTTTAGATGACACTGAGTAATTGAGGAGCGAGTGAGTCACTTTCTTGGTTAGTAGGCAGTAGAGAGAAGATTTAAACCCAGGTCAGCCAGAAATGTTCATCAGGAGCCTAGACTGAAATTTAGAAGGACGTCATAAATGTAAATTGGTGTAAACAGCGTGGGAAATAATCAAAGATCAGTAAAAAATAAAAAAATAACAGAATGAATAAAGCAATAAAATGTGACAGGAACAGATGAATGGAAGAAAATGGATGACTCAATACAGAGAAGAAAGCTACAATTTCAATAGTATAAAATTTTCGTCATGGCTTTCACCAAGTAATTCTTCATTACAGTGGCTGGACACGTTCCTGAAACACTTTGTTTTGTTATGTTTTCTGTATAAACAAATAGGGAAAGTAACCTCCAGCCTTAATGTAAACTTAATTTTATGTTTATTATTTGACTCTTCTGTTTTATATACATTGGTAAAGAATAATTAAACAAATTTTGTAGCATTAGATTTGAACAGAGCATATAAAGGAGGAGGGAGGTCTTTTATGACATTTTTTTCCCCAATTTGGCTTATTCCATCTATACGCATTTTATTTTATTTTTCTCAAGTTTAATTTCAAAATTATTTGGCTTGTTCACATTAAGAGAAAACCTTTTAGTTAATTTAAATTTGATTTTCAGCAAATTATTTTCAATTTAGTGGTAAATTAATATCAATAAAGAAAAGCAATTGGAGTTGGGAAAGTGTTAAAAGGAAACCCATTCTTATTACCATTTCATTTCATATTTATCTGACTTAATGAAAATGAATGCATTGTTTCTGACAGTTATACTTCACTGCTGATGACAGTTTTATTTTCCTACATATGCTTTTATAATTTGTTATAAATACCTCATACCACTTGTGCAACTTATATTTCTTATTAAAACTTAAGGACAAATGATATGTTATATGGGACTAAGACCAGTGATTCAACTCAGTTCCGTAACTCTGGAGCTGACAGAGTATACAATAATTTCTGAAGCATATATTTTGTCTTCTCTGTTCTCCAGAACTACAGAACTTTTCTGATCTGTTCTAGTGGGGTGACTTTGGAAAATATAAACACTTCCCAGGAATTTTCCACTGGCTCATGCCCTGGAAAACTTCTGGGAAGTGTTTATATCATCATACGGCTCATATGATTCAACATAATCATATGATTCAACATAAAAGAGTTAATTTTAGCCACATACACATAATTGTTAAAAAGGAAAAAACTATCAGCTTCTATATAAGAATACTGATCCAGCCATGTCTTTCCAATGTTTCTCCACATTGTTCCTTCCTTGTCTACTCAGAGAACTCTAAAGAGTCAAAAGGCAGTGCCTGAGTCAACCTTTTGCTATATCCTACTCACAAATGAATTATATTTCCCTAAGCATTTGATTTGTGTTTTGAATAGCGTATCTATTACACTTTATTCTCAGTATATATTTACAGGGCTGTCTAGTCCATCTCTGATATTCATGGATGAAGTAGTCCATTTTTTGATATAAAAAAAATTAACCAGTAGCAAATGGACTGGTCTTTTAGCGTGATGAATTTTTTCGTGTTTTGAATAGTGTATCTATTATACTTTATTCTAATTATATATTTACAGGGCTGTCTAGTCCATCTCTGATATTCATGGATGAAGTAGTCCATTTCTTGATATAAAAAAAATTAACCAGTAGCAAATGGACTGGTCTTTAAGCATGAAGAGTTTTTTCACATTGGAAGCATAGAATCTTATTGTTTTATGTTTATAACTAAAGTTGTGAGGAACCCAGACCTTATCTTCCAAAGCACAGATGTGATACTTCACTCTGGACTGTGAGAGCAGGCCTGTTCTACCTAATTTTGTAAGCTAAAGCAGGCACATGACCTAGGGTGAACTTCAGTACAGTGAACCCCTTGACTTTTGCCATATATATACCCCTCTTTCATAGTACATGGGTTCTTAATATTAGAATATGGAACTAATCATGATTCTCTAAATTCTCTATAGTACCTTTTAGAAGATATCCTTCATGATCTACTGTACTATCTCATATTCACTTAGTCTACAGAAAATCATTCAGATTGACCACTGGCTCTGATTTTAGTTTGCTACCCATTCAAGGTTACGTTTTTAACCTTGCTAGTCATCTTTAGCACTTAAAAAATTTAATGATATGTAAAAGAACCTAAGTCTAAGAGAGAAGAAAACTGGCATGTCAAACTAGTGTTTCTATCAAAATATTGTTGAATTCTCCATTATCAAGGAAAAGGCTTTATATACTTTACCAAATTCAATGGTACAGGTAGAAGTGTGTAGATTCATAAAATATATGGGCGAGAGAGCATTGACAGTCTGTGTTATTTTTTCACAGTTTTCTAGAGTTTGTAGGATTATTAAGAGGTAGACCTCTGGAAATGAATGAATAAAACCAAGCCTTAGCAACAGGATATAAAAAGAATAGAAAGAAAACATGTTTCTATTTAAGATAAGGGTACTGATAAGAAGGATATTGGTAGGTACAGGACATCAGCATCTTCAAACATTTCTTCTGTCCTTCCAATCCCAGCCCAAGGTCTGCCTGATCCAATTTTCACTGGTTCTTCTTTCTACTGCAAGCATAGACTGCAGGTCATAATTTATGGTTCATTTTACACTTTCTTAGCCTGCACAATTCAAAGCTCCTTGATGCAGAAACTGTTTCTTGTTTCTTTTTCTGTTTTCTTGTTTGTTTTGGATCTCCTAACGTGCCTACTCTAGTACTTAGTGTATGGTAGACAACTAATTGATTAAGCAAATTTAGAGAAAACATTTCAGCACTAACAAGTTTGATCTCTTATCATAGAGTGGCTTAAATTCAGAAAGTAATTGGCAAAATGCTTGGAATCAAAGACTACACTATGTAGCTGTTTTGGAGCCGCTCACAACAAAGAGAAACTGAACCCAGAAACAAGGCCTCTTTCAAAAATCATCATATTACATTTGTAATACTTAAGACATTTAAGTGCATACATTTTGTGAAAGTTTAGAGACTCTGTTACTATGGCAATTCTTAATGTGAATTTCCACATAGAGATGCCAGGAAGATTTCAATGTTGCTATGTATCTATTTTAGAATAATATACAGAACTCCTCATATGATAATTCTATTGTATTTCCAAATCTATGTATGTTAAACTGATTTCATGTTTGTAAACCAAATCCTAATAAAAATAATTCTAAGTATTTTGAAGAGTAAGGTATCCAACAACCATAATAATTAATAGAACCTGGAAGTAATGAAGCTACTTAGTCTGAGCAGATAAAATGCTTTTAAAAGTATAATTTTATGATTTTAGGTATTCTCCTGCCTTCCACACTGACCTTATTCTTCTTCCTACTCTGCACACTAACTGGTCTTGAAGGTTTTAATTTTTTAATGTAGTGAACTTTCCCAATCTGCCATTGAAATGACAGAATACTAAATAACACTGAATTTTACATTTATTTGATTGTTTGGTAATTTGAAGATTTTTGTTCAAACACAGTAAGTGAATCACTTGACTTCAGATGTCTCATATTGGAACTAATTAGAATAAAAGAGGAAAAAACCATGTCTTGCCTTGTTTACTATTGTATCTCCAGTATTTCATAAAATCCCTAATAAATAAATATATATTCAATAAAAGTCTTTTTAAATGAACGAATCAATGAACAAGGTAAGGCATAGCCAAAGAGGTAGAATTCCGCAGTAAAGGTTAAGAAAGTAAAGCAAGAGTAGTTCTGAGGCTTAGACCTGCTCTCCGTGAGGAAGGAGGTGCTGAGAATGGGCAGCAGACAACACTGGCCAGGTGAGAGTTGGCATCTCTGAAGTCATGAACTCAAAATGGCATTACATATTTGCTCAGAGAACCAGATTTAGGAAACAAAGGATTCTTGAGAGAGATATATATATATATCTGACCCAAAGCAAGAGGAATTTACAGGAATCATTTAACATCTGGTGTGGGTGCTTCTCTGAAAAGTTTCTCTGGAGCAAAGGATATTAAGTAGAAATTAATAACATGTGCTCTACGAGATGTTAACATATTGTCTTTCCTGATATAACTGCTTATTTCTTAATTTCGTCAAATGTAGAAATAATAACAAGGCTCCAAGGCTCTCTTAACTTAGTTATTCTTATTTCCCACTTGGTCCACAGATTTGTTAATTCAATTTTCCCTCCAGAAAATACTTAGAAACCTGTTTGTATGACTAAAGAGAGAAAAATAAATGCTTATTTTAGATCCTAGTTGTTTTGACCAAAATATAAACCGTATCTAACTACTTAACCTTTTTAATTTCTATGGAAATGGGGTTGAGAGCCACTGTTCAACTGAAGAAGCAAGTCCTATTTTGCCTGTTCAGCTTGATAACATTTTCTTTTTCTGTTTAGAATGTCTTGGGCTTTCTCTTCTCTCCTTAACTTCTTTCTCATTTGCTAAAATCTAGCTAATACCTCAAGGTCAAACTCCAATGTTCTCTACTCCTATGGAGACGGTCTGGGTTAGAAGAGTCAGATTTTTAGACCTCTATAGTCCCCATTATCTATTACTGCACTTATCACACTCTTTGCTTTGCATTCTCTACATCTCTTTTCTCTTTCAGCTCATTTCTTTGATGGCAGGAACCAACTCATTTTCATTTTTATATCTTCAGAACCTGGATATAGCACATACTCCAAAAATACCTGAACGAATAAGTAACTGAGTGAGTGAATGAACAGGTATGCTGGATAAAGAAGATGTCTTCTTTGCAGCAGAAGACAACAAGAAAACTGTAGCTCACTGAGCCATGGTAGAAACAATCCAACCTGCCGAGTGAAAAATTAACAAACTGAAAAACAAGCAGTCTTGAGGACCAAGATTTGTCATGTGATAAGAGTTTAATACCTGGGAATTCTCAGACAATCTCAAGCTTCTAATTTTAGCTTCATATTTAGTAACTATGTTAACAATGGTTCTCTTAACCTTTCTGACCTTACATTTTAGGATATAATCTATTTAATAAAACAATGGTTCTCTTAACCTTTCTGATCTTATATTTTAGGATATAATCTATTTAATAAAAACAAATAATTAAGATAAAACTTACCATTTTTTTAAGTGAATAAACTTTCCTAACATTGCAATTCTATTTAATATGCAAGAAAAATCAATTAACTAAGTAGTAGCCCTAACATTGGGAAAGTTTGTGTAATTCCATAATTTAATCTCAAAAGACAGGATTTCTATTACAGGCCAAAGTTACCCTTTGAGAGAAAAGTGTCCTTTGTACAGTTGTGTTTTTGAGTATGATTTTGAAGTATAAGTTCAGGCATCATAAATATATCCCTCTGTTCTTTTCCATCCTGTGTTTATTCTGTTTGTTCAAGCCAAGAGCTAGAACATAAAAGGATGCTTTATCAAAAGACTGAATATGAGAAAGTTATACGTCTAAGTGCACAGAACATCCAGTATTCCAAGATCAGGAACAAATATCTGAAAATGTAGTTTGATTTACTGGTTAATAACATTTCATAGTTTCCAGCCTGTGTTCCAAGAACAGGACTGGTTCCCTTATTAGAGCAAAGTAACTATTAGAAATATTTTTAGGGCCAGGCGTGGTGGCTCACCCCTGTAATCTCAGCACTTTGGGAGGCTGAAGTGGGTGGATCATCTGAGGTCAGGAGTTTGAGACCAGCCTGACCAACATGGAGAAACACTATCTTTCCTAAAAATACAAAAAATTATCTGGGTATGGTGGTGCATGCCTATAATCCTAGGTACTTCAGAGGCTGAGGCAGCAGAATTGCTTGAACCCGGGAGGCAGAGGTTGTGGTGAGATGAGATCGCACCATTGCACTCCAGTCTGGGCAACAAGAGCAAAACTCCATCTGAAACAAAACAAAACAAAACAAAAAACACCAATATTGTTAGGATAATGGGGGATGCCTAAGGGTGCAGTGCCTGCAAGCCTCCATGCTAAGAACTGGGCTTAGAGATAGATAGTGAAGCTTGACTCCTGTGGTCCTGCAGAACATTTCCTATCAGTCACAAAATGCCAGAGAAGGATGAGTTAGAAAAAAGATTTGAGGTCATGAGCTTCTATAAGCCCAGTGGAGAAGTGAAAAATATGATTTCCAGAAAAAGTAGATTTAAATTTATATGCTATTAGAAGTTCCTTTAAAGGCAATTCATCATTAACAAAAGAACAAAGTTCTATCAAACTATTTCCTTCAAAGAAAGGAAGTAAAGTCAGCAAAGGAGAAAAAAATGTTTGAGAATCATCAAATATTTTGAGTCAGAGACATTTATGTGTGGTCCAGATACCCCAGGGGTCCACAGGTCAAAACTGGTTTCATATTTATACTAAGACATTATTCCCCTTTTCACTCCCATTTTGTCCCAAGTGTACAGTGACATTTTCCAAAAGCTACATGATATTACAAAAGATAAAATGCAGAAGCAGATATGAGAGTCCAACTGCCTTCTATTAAGTCGAACATTAAAGAAATTTGCCGGCCGGGCACGGTGGCTCAAGCCTGTAATTCCAGCACTTTGGGAGGCCGAGACAGGCGGATCACGAGGTCAGGAGATCGAGACCATCCTGGCTAACATGGTGAAACCCCGTCTCTACTAAAAAAAATACACAAAAAACTAGCCGGGCGAGGTGGCGGGCGCCTGTAGTCCCAGCTACTCGGGAGGCTGAGGCAGGAGAATGGCGTAAACCTGGGAGGCGGAGCTTGCAGTGAGCTGAGATCCGGCCACTGCACTCCATTCCGGGCGACAGAGCGAGACTCCGTCTCAAAAAAACAAAAAAAAAAAAAAAAAAAAAAAAAAAAAAAAAAAAAAGAATTTGCCAAAAATTTAAACCAGTGCCATTCATTTCATTATTTGTCTGGCTTTAGAAAGTAAATAAGTATAGCGGTTCTCATAAAATATATTATTTCATAGGTAATCATTAGCATTATTTTAAAATATATTAATACATATTTCTAAAATTTCTCAGTTTTAATTTTGAATATGCTAAATATTGAGTAGACATTACCCATAAAAATAAAAACTTTTGAGGATCCTCAATTTCTAACATCCAAAGATGTCCCAAGACCAAAAGTTTAACAACTGTTGGTTTATACAATCTTCCCTATCTCAGCATATTCAGTGTTTATCATTCTCTTATTTGCTCAAGCGAATAATCTGGGGGTCATCTTTCATTATCTTTCTCTCATTCTCCTATATATTCTCACAGGATCCTTGGGGTGTCACTTTGCCAGCTGGAAACCTCTGTGGTCCGTGGTGGCTTTGCCTGAGTTTTGCTTGTGCCCACTGGCTGGACTTGTTCTGCCCACATGGCAGGACAGGCTACACTCGGCTTATGTTACCAGCCCGGATCCCATGCCTGCTAAAGGTAAGACAGGCACAGAGCAGCAAGGTGTACATGACTGAGCAAGCATGGTATACAGCCACTGTACACAGGCAGACACACCGGCTGTGGCTGGGCAGGCAGCTCCAGGCACCAGCATGGGTGCCAGCTCCCTGCAAGGCTGCAGCTGGACCAGGCATATTGCAAGTAGCTTCCACTGCCAGGGAATGCGGTAGTACCTGGAAACTTGGAGATACCAGAAACTTTAGAGTCCCAAAGAGGGTGTCGCAGTCCTGGCTTGAGGAGCTTCTAGCCCTGGGCTCCCCAAGGGGCTGCAGTTCTTCTCTCTTTCTCCCTTCTCTCCTTTTCATCACCTTCAACATGGCAAGTGAGCGGTGTGTTTCAGACCTGATTGTGTTACACCTCTTTCAGTCCTGCTTTTCAGAGGTCCCAAGTTGTCCCACATCCAGGAAGAATGAGGCACGAGGACAACTGGAGGGTGAATAAAGTGAAGAGGTGCTTTATTGAGCAACAGTACAACTCTCAGGAGACCCAAAGTGGGCAGCTCCTATCCACAGGTATGTCATCCTAACGAGTCCAGCTCTCAGTGGAAAGGAGACCCAGAGTAGGTAGCTCCTATCTGTAGGCAGATTGTCCCATCAAGTATGCAGTTCTCAGCAGAGAGGAGACCAGGAGTGGGTAGCTCCTATTTGTAGGCAGGTCATCCCCACATCTGCTCAGCTCTCAGACTCACAGTGGGTAGCTCCTCTCTGCAGGCAGGTGGTCCCAACATCTACCCCAGTCTGGCTGTGTGAAGGGGTTTTTACCTTCACACAGAGGGGAGGAAGTGTGTGCCAATTGGTCCATGGGCAGCCATGGGCAGAGTCAGATAAAGCACCACAAGTTCTCATTCTGGTCTGCAGAATTGGCAGTCCGCACCCCAGGCTTTAGGCCATCCCAGGCCTAAAGGTGGATCTTCACTGAGACCTACCTCTTTTTTTCCCAGGAGGCTATCTGCCTCCTGCTGGGGTGCATGGTGCCCAGGCTGTTCATGCTGAGGGGTGCCTCCAGGCTAGCAATGAGCTTCCCTCAGCACCCCCTCATCCTCCCTCCTGTCCTCATCAGCGCCCAAAGTCTCAAGAAGGCTGAGGTTGCAGGAGGCCAGTGTGTTAACACCACCCCAAGTGTGGGCACACCCAGCTGGATTGCAGTAGCACCTGGGCTCAGCCACAACCCTGCTCTGAAATTGGAGCAGGCTCTGGGAGCAGGCAGGGGCTAGGCAGCAGGAGCAGGCACCTCTGAGCTTGCAGAGATGGGGGGCTTCCCTGAGAGCACGGAGATGCTCAGGTTGCCAGCTGTGACTCCGCGGCTGTGGCTGCACCCAAGAAGGTGGGTCTCCCGCCCCTTCAACTTGGAAGGGGGTAGGGCTTCCATCTATTTCTGGTTACTACTGGCTCTGTGGAGCGTGCAACCCCACCACACCTCCCCTGCTGCAGCCGGCATCTTTGAAGTAGCTGCTCCGGATGGGTCACTGCTGCCATCAATATCAAGTACTACCAAAGTCTGTAAGTTCTACCAACAATGTATATCTCTGACTTGTGTTCTACTTTCCCTCTCTACTCCATCAGCATAACTTAAGAACCGTTCTTCTTTGACACAACAACATCCCCTCCACTGACTTGATTGCTTTTACTCTTGCCCCTCTCCAATCCATTCTTTTATTCAGCCAAACATCTTTTATCCCATAGAAGCTACAGCCTCAGTGCCCATATTCTCGGATCCTTTCAAGGATGGGACACAATTTTGGAACTTGAAAATAATCATTGACACTGAGAGAAAATAACTCACCAAATAAAAGTTAATTAATGCTTATTTGAAAATCTGTAGAATGGCATATCAATTAATCAATGCAATTCAATTAGCTATAGAAAAGTTACCTTTAACTAAGGTTATGGATCCAGTTTAAGATGCATTATAAGATGGGGTGTGAGGTCTCCAGAAGGGAGAGTAATTTGGTTCACACCTATCCCTTTACCTTCATCTCATGTACTCTTCCTCTCATTTACTATGTTCTAACAACACTAATGGGGTTGTTGGTGTTAAACATGAAAAGCTCCTTCCTACCTTTGAGTTTTTTCACTTGTGGTTCCTTGAGTGAAATGTTTTTCTCCAAACACTTCTCAAGTTTTCATTCTTTTGTTTTTGCAGGATGGCTTTCCTTGGATATTCTATAAAAGTTTACTTTTTTTCTTTCTTTAAGTTACTCTGTAACCTCCAAATGTTTACTCTTTCAAGGCACTGTTTATATATTCCTATAAGTTTTTATTTGTGGGATGTTTAATTAGTGTCTATATACTACAATAAAATGCAAGTCATCCAAGGGTAGAAATCAGGGCTGACTCATACGTATACGTACGTGTGGAATGGGAGAGGGAGAGATATCCAGTATCTACTCATGGCTGGACATAGAATAAGAGCTCAAAAATTATTTGAAAAGTGGATGAATAGAAGATTGGCACCTAATTTAACAGTGTATCACCTTAATAGGCCATGTTTCTGGGCCTGAAATTTATTATACTTCCTCATCCATTCATTCTAAAAATATATGCAGAAAATAATCACTATTTAAGGCATTATCCTGAATATTTAATGAACAAAACATACAAAAATCCTCACTTTTAGGGAGTTTACATCCTAGTTTGGGAAACAGACGATAAACAAGCAATTAATATATAGTATACCAGAAGATGACAAAGGCAATGAAAAAAATAAAGCAGAAAATTAGATGAGAAAAATCTAGGAGGTGGGTGGGCTGAGAAATGCACTTTTAAACAGGATGATCAGAGAAAGTAAAAAAGATGACATTTAAGCAACGGGTATTTAGGGTTATTGAGTAGTTAGAGTTACAGGGATCAAACAAGAATGAAGCTAAAGTATATGACAAGGTGTAGCCACTCAACAAATAGTTGACAGTATTTTTTGCTGAGTCCACAACCTAGATAAGAACAAAGGGCACCATACTAATATCTTGAGACCTAATAAAAACCCCTTCCTCATTTACATAATCTGTGGTATAAATGAGCTTTGGGGGTAGAAGGACATTCTATTGAATCATGAGTCTTATGGTTTAATTATACTCAAAACACTTCCTACTTCTCATGATATTCAAGGACTCTTGTAGGCACTCCCTATGTGGACAAATGAAACTGAACTAGGAAAGTAAATGGTGATCCAGACCAACTGACAGTTTGACAGTGAAAAAATATTCCTTCCAACTCTACAAGACTAAAAGGCTGTCACTGTCCCCTGAGTTGGAACAGATTGATAACAACACCTGTGATAATAATGGCTCCACATTCTGAATGCTTGTAGGATTTATTCCTCATATTAACTCTACAAGGAAGTAATATCATTACTTCATTTTTTCACATGAGGAAACTGAGGCTTGGAAATGTAAGTGTATAACACTAAGTTGTTAATTAGGTCTCTGTACCCACAAACATTGTGCAACAAGACTTCGTCATTATTTCACATTCCTGAACACTCATTAAGGATGAAAAAGACACCTCTGATAAAACTGTTGGAAATGAGTGGAGATTGTCATGCCTTCTTCGGGCACAGAAATGAGATCTTAAAGTCAAGGAGAAATAATGTGTGGATTGTATAAAAGTGGATGTTCTAAAGTACACACCAAATGTAAGTTCACTGGTCATTCTAAGCCACTTCTAAAGCACACCAGGAATACAGATCCACAGAGAGGCTAAAAATACTTTTTTTGGGATAGTGACATGCCCTCAGATCCTCTGCTCTTTCATTTTCACTCTTCCAAATTAACACAAATGTTTACATACTTATTTGTGGTTCCTATAGTTGGTAATTATCATCTCTGAGTCTCAATAACCATTCTTCTGAAATTCTAAATCTTCAACACTAATCCCATCTCTCTGAAGGTATTTGATTTATGTTTATAAAGTTACTCTGAGATGAAATAGGGAATAATTATGAAAAAGAGTCTGTTACTGACTCTTGGCGGCTCTTGGAGTTATTTTTCTCAGAAATGTGACAATTAGAAGACAGAAATTAATATTTTGCTATGTTCTTAATGATATACAATGGGTGATGTTTTTAAAGGAACATGATAAATGCTAATATGAAACTGAACTATGACAACGAATGACAGCAGGAAGACAAATTCTGATTAAGGCTATTGTACTGCAGCTTCTTGACATCCTATGAATATCTTTAGAAATTAAAATATATGCAGTAACTTAAAATAAGACAGCAGTAAGTAAATTATTCACAAACATTCAAGCCTAGGAAATAATACTAGTTTGAACTATTAGAAATAGTCCTTATTTGATCTTTTTGACCTATACAAATGACAATTATTTAGTTCAACCTAAAGAGTAAAGGTTATTTTTTAAAAGTGTGTTATTTCCAATTATTCTGACCTCATATATATGGGTTTCTATATACTTATTAAAAATTATTCAATTTCCACATTTATACTTTTCTTGTGTAGAGGCTTTAATAATCACTTAATCCTAAGGTCACAGAAATAGATAAAGACATCAGGCTTAAAATAATGGCAAAGAAAAGAAAAATAAAAAGAGATAAGGGAAGAGAAGGAGTGGCAAAGAAGGACACAAGACAGAGACATACTGAAAAATCCGCATGAGGCAGAGTATTAAATAAAGAAAATAGAGACTCCAGTGAATTGAGAAAGGGGAGGGATGGAGGGAGTAGATCAATTTTTGCTCAGGAAAATTTGTCTTTCTGGGTATATGCTGACCTGCTAGCAACTGTAAGCTCTCATTAAAGTGTGTTGTTAGCATTGTCAGTGTTGTGACTGCCTTTGTTATCATTATATTCAACCTATTAAGTAGGATAAGCATGTATTTTTTGCTTATGTTCTGTTTCCTACTGTTTCCCTGAGCTTAGTATGTAAAGGGAGACATAGAATAGTGGAATCAAAACGATTTAGGCTCACATTATTGGCTCTACTTCTTACTGACTACAGTAACTCCTTTGAGTCTTTATTGCCTGCTCTTTAAAATGGAGTTAATTATCTATCTGAATCCACTATGCATGCCTCATGATAAAATATCAGTGAATTCTATGTACATGTAGCTATATCAACACCTTATATTTAAAATGAATTATTTCTGCCAAAAGAAAATGACAGGAAAGGTCGGGCACGGTGGCTCACACCTGTAATCTCGGCATTTTGGGAGGCTGAGGTGGGTGGATCATCTGAGATCAGGAGTTCGAGACCAGTATGGCAACATGGTGAAACCCTATCTCTACTAAAAATACAAAAATTAGCCAGGCATGGCAGCGCACACCTGTAGTCCCAGCCATTCAGGAGGCTGAGGCAGGAGAATCACTTGAACCTGGAAGGTGGAGGTTGAAGTGAGTCAAGATCATGCCACTGCACTCTAGCCTGTATGACAGAATGAGTCTCCATCTCAAGCAAAACAAAACAAAACAAAAACAAAAAAGAAGGAGAGAAATAGATGTAATCCAATATGAGCACATCGATTCTGTCTAGGCATTGACTGAGGAGTGTTTTTTAAATATTGGATAAAAAGTTTATATTCTAAGTATAACAAAAGTGCATGCAGTCTTTAAAATATTAATTTTAATAACACTGTTATAAAACATTGTTCTTTTTATGTTCCATCCTGAGCTGATTTTTTTGTTAATTACTACCCATCCCTACTGTCTGCTGGAAAAACTTATATCACAGGAAAGTCAAGCCCATCTGTACTTCCCAATAACAAAATTTCAATATGGGATCGGAACATCTACCATCAAGTTTGGTGCCTTTTTAGAAAGAAGTAAAGTGGACTATTGGTATTACTGATTTAATATTCATAGCTTTTATTTCAGGAGTGACCCCCAAATTCCAAGATACAAGTTTGTCATTTTGCTGAAACATGCATTATTATAATTATAAGCACTTCAAGGCTGGATGAAGCATGAATCACTGAGTTTGTGAGAGAGGGACTAAAAGATTAATCTCGACACAGTTTTATTGTTCTCTTCTTTATCATTTATCCATTGTATACAGAAAATCATATGCTAAATAGGTACTTATGAATCTGCAGACTGACAAGTTCCCTGGACAAGTTCACAAATGGTGAGAGTTTACATCAAAAAGTTATGAATATTTGAAATTCCTTGTCTCAAACAGGTCAGCCCAATGCATTATACTTCTTTAATGGCCTCTTTAGGTATAGAGTGTAATCATTCATGGTAGGAAAAAAATGTAAGCCTCGGATAAGAATGAAAAGGTGTGCTAGACAGTGTGATGTGTCCAGATGCTCTTGAATTGGGAGTTGAAGAATAGTTATTATTATAATAGAATATGGAATATTTTTGGCATAAAATATTTGTTGTTTCTTAAAAAAGTCTCTGAATACTCTGCGAAAGCAATGAAATAGTAAATTCTCTAGCATCCATATTTCCTTTGGGATTGAAGCAGGAATAAAATAAGAACTGCCTTTCATTAAGTGTTCCTATTATTCTTAGGAAAATTAATTACCCCTTAAACAGATCTGATGCAAAACAGTTATACATTGTATGTTCCCTATTTCCCACATAGCATCTTTTCAAAAATTAATTATAGCCAATAGTTTCAATTCAAAAGGGAATAATTAAAAGCAGTGTGGAGAAGTGAAGAGGTAATGATGTCATTTTAAAATTAATTGAAGCATTTAAAATTAACAGGCCTTTCTTAGAGTTTAATTTCTGTTAACATTTAATAGTATATATATATA
>NW_016804595.1:4811346-4828333 GCF_001698545.2 Rhinopithecus bieti
TATATATATACAAGAGTATTCAATATTATATTAAATTTGATTTTGAATGTTACAGTCTGAGAAATAATAAATAGATAATTTCTCTTAATTCTTTAAAACAATCTTTCAATTGGTATAAAACCAAATAAAATGTTTTAGACAAGGATTTATTCAAACTGAAAACAATAAATTTTAATGTATCTATGTGCCAACTTTTGTCTGTATATGGGATCTTATTAAGTTCAGAGACAATGCCCCATTGGCACTCTCTAATTAAATTAGCCCACTGGAGGTACAATATCCCTCTAATGACTTTTGAGTTATAATGACAAAATTTTAGAAAATAATGCTGTATCAAACACACACACACGCACGCACACACACACAACAACAACTATCAGAAATAATGACAAAACATTGGGTCATGAGTTTTGTTCTATCATAAGACATAGAAGCTCATTGTGCATTTACCTTTCTCATCCCAGTAGAGAATCCCTCTGAGATGAATATATACAGGCAATGAGTAGCATTCTCACATTGGCTTACGTGAATTTAAGGATAAAATACAGATCTCACTCAGTGTTTTCCTGTAGTCAACATGGTTGATTCTTTTCCACTCAAAGGCCTCTTGCCTCAAGTTACAGTGATAAACTTCTGCCCTGTTTGAGCCCATCACACCCAAAATGGGTAGTGCAGAGTTACTGGAGGCCAAGTGGGGATTAATTTATTTAGAATGCTTTTGCCATAAACCTATCTCTTCTCTAGAATAACAACTCTTAAGATTCCTGATTTATTGCAGTTTCTGAGAATTTCCCCTTCCTGAAAGAAAATAAAATATTAGATGGAAGTGGATGTTAAATTAAAAATGACTAACTCACCTACCAGATAACACTGTAGCTAAAGACAAAGGGACAAGTAAGTAGACCTTGGTAACTTCATCCCTGTTCATAGTAACTATCAAGAGTGCCACTGGATTTCTTTCCACCTTTGTTCTTATTTCCTTTTCTGTTCCAGAATTTGCGCAGTTCCTGACCCAATAGTTCTAATTACCATCTCTTGTCCCAATCTCGTTCCCTATACTGCATTTCACTTCCCTGTTTCTATACTATCAATGTGAATTGCATTAGTCAGTTTTTGTTAGACTACGCTACAGTAACAATGAAAATCATTCTCAATGGCTAACAAAAAGCAAGATGGTTTCCTACTCACATTTACATATTGATTGTCAGTTAGCAGTGTTCTGCTCCTTCTACAGTCCAGAATCCAGAGTGAAGGAAAAAAAAGTTCCCATATTATGCACTGCTGTTCCCATGGCAGAGGGAAAAGAACAAGGCTGTACCCAGGTGATGGCTCTCAAAGCTTCTTCCTACAAGTGGCAATATCAGGCCACATATATTTCAGTAGCCCCAACAAGCTACATGGCTAAACTGAATGCTGATGAGATGGGGAACTATAATTCTCTCAATCAGAGGGGTAGATGGTTGTTGAGCAGTGATGCAAATTACTACAGACTTCTCCATTATACTCAACTCTCTGACCCATTTTTGGCCCCTAGCACTCCAATCAAAGGCCTACAGGCCTTGGTAGGCTAATAAGGAAACAGATATCTTTATTATCAATATTATACCAGCACAATTTAAGAAGAAAAACCTGAAGTTCATGCATCTCTCTCTGCCACAGAAATATGCTTTGTTTGACCCATTTTTTTTTCAATTCAGTCAGACTTATATGTCAGATTTTTTACAGGAATCACAGTATTTAATTTATGGCACGTCATTGCATTTAAACTGCACATGAGACTCATGGGCAGTTGTGTCAGTTCTCATCTGTCTGTTATGATCATGTCTTTTCTTCCTTCACATGCCTTTCATCCCTATGGAGCATATCCAAGCCCACAGCTCCCTTTGAAGTGATTTTCTGCTTTGGAAGCAACTCTCAAGAGTCACTTGTCAAGACTAGAAAATTAAATTAAATTAAAATGAGCCCATTGCACATTATTCCTTATCCTTTCAACTTCAAATCTAGCAACTGAGCATTTACATATTGATACACTGTTATTTCCCTAATATATATATATAATATACATATAAGCATTTACATATTGATACACTGTTATTTCCCTAATATATATATATAATATACATATAATATATTATATATACATATATACATATACACACACACACACACACACACACACACACACACACACATATATATACCATGTGGATTTTAAGGGTAAGTTTCAGACACAATAATTATAATTTTGAAATGTGTATCATTCAACCGAAATGGACAATGTTACTTTTCGAATGCATTTCAACTTTTCTTCTTGGTTTGCTCCTAAACAAAATGACTCATCTCAACAAGACCCTCTGCTTTTTGATGTGTTTTCAAAATCCTAGGTTATATCAAGTCAATGGGTTGAGAAAGGACTACAAAGCTTTTCCTCAAGTGTTACATTTTGAGAGGACACCATGGGAGTGAAAGGCCAAAGAGACACAGTTTATTTGAACAGGGTGAAAATAAATGGACATGTGGAAAAGATATCTACTCAAGATTGTAACCCCATCCTGAGTTTTATTTTAATTACAGCTGTTGAACTTCCATGCCCTCCTCTCCTTCCCTCCTGCTATGATGTGAATGTTTATGTGTCCCCTCCCCCAAAATTCATATGTTGAAATTCTAACCCCTAAGGTGATGGTATTAGCAAAGGGGTCCTTTGAAAAGTGATCTAGTCATCTATTCTGAAATCTGAATAGTGATACGCAGACCAAGTTACGTATTCTTTACATAAAATAGATTTACTTGACTCCTCCCTTCTATTCAGAGCATGAGACGGAAAACATTTGGGGAATTCGGGGGGGGAAAACTTTCAACATCCACTCTAGAGTTTTATGTGCAGATCTTCCACTATCACCAGTAGGTACACTTGGTAAAAGACATTTTTTAAACTCTTCTTGTTTAAAACATACACACAATAAAACATCTCTATTTGATGCTTTGGATAAACTTTGCATAGGAAACTGCAAACACCGAAAGCAGCTTTTTTTGTTGTTGTTCCTGCTGTAAGTCAGTCCCTAGTACAACACTGTCCCTGGCATGTGAAAACAGAGAAATCCAGCTTGCAGTTCTGTATATGCAATACACAGACCCAGAATAATACCACCTGTTTCATCTAGAATGTAATCTAATTCTACATTATCATTGCATTTCAAAGCAAGACTACATTGGATGAAGAAGACTTTCTGTTCATCAGAGTTTACCAGAGATTAAAAACTTTGCTGTAATAGTATCTCATTGACTTTATATCTATGCCCATATATGGTGGCACAGTGCATAATTAGCAGAGGAAGCTGAGACTTTTACAGTGCTAAAAGCTGTCATTATTTTTTTGAGGCCAAATAGCATACACTTGTGGCCCCAATTTCTCTAGCCTGTAGGTATTATACAAGCTACCAAGCTTTGCAATATTCCTTCCTCCTCACCCCATTTCCAATTCTAACCATCTCTTCCTTTATTTAACTACCCTCTTCCTACCCCTCAGTTCTCAGTTTAGATCATATTTCTTCCAGGAAATCTCCTGACCTATTGTCACTACTGGGTTAAGCTGGCCTTTTATATGTTTCCAGAGTGCTCTGCTCCCTTGTTTTAGTACTTATCACAGTATTTTCTAAGTTGCTGTTCTATTTCTCTCAATGTCACCTTAGGGTGAGACATTGTATATTTTGTCTGGCCTAATACCCAGAACCTAGCACATTCTTCTAAGTGCATGGTCTTACTTTAGTAACTGCTTACTGAGTGAATGAGTGCTTATAATACCCACTTTAGTTCTATCGTTTTCTTTTCAAATAGCTCCTTCCTTAAAGGAGTATGGATACTTAATTAAATGGAAATTTATATTTTTAATTTATTTTTACATACAGTTACTTCTTATAATTATAATACACATTACATGAGCCACTCTTCCAGCAGTTGCAAAACAGTAGTAAGCCAGGCAGAAAAATATAATTTCAGCAATTAAAAGAAGTAGAGTCTACTTTAGACTATGAATTACAATAATTTAGAAATTCTGTTCTGGCAATAATATATGTACTACTAATAATATTCAGATGGAGAGACATAGCTGAGTAGAGAGTGAGATATGTACACTCCTGGTTCCATCTAGGGGCTTGCACCCTGTGATAGTACTTCTCTTTCTGATTATATGCATTGATTATTTGGCAACCTCTGCCTGACTCCCTCTCCCCCAGCCACCCACTCTCTGCAGTTACATTACACCATGTAACTACTTCTGGTCCATGAACTATGGACAAAAATGACATGCATCAACTCCAGAACTGGAGAAAATAATTTCTAGAATAAAACCTCCAGATTTTTCTTATTTAACTAGCCACCTCAGCCAGTGATGTTCCAGAGGAGGGAGTGTGTATTAATTAGGGTCTTGAAACAAGGTCAATATGGAAAAAGCTCTCTGCCAGTGGCTATGGCCCAGGGATATTTCTAACCCATGGCATGAGTTAGAAATGAGCTAACGTTGTAGAGCTGTAACCTACCCTACTCTAATAGAATTCCTCTTCGTGTTCATGTTTGAGTAGGGGCATCCAATGAGTCTCTGGTTGTGAAAAGAGAGGAACTCTGATCAGAGAGGAAATTCTCCCCAAAATGCCCACTTTGTACATGTAGCATGTGTCAGATACAGGTTTGACTTTGTCCTAGGATTACTTCTCTGAAAGCACTTGTACTAAATGTCATATATGTGTTTACTTCCAGTATCCTCTTTGAATGACACCCACAGTAGTTCCATTAAGAGTGTGCAAAAAGATAGCTCAGAAGTCCCAGGAGTAAAGGCTTAATGACCAAAGGAATTACATTAAGGAAGATCTAAAACAACAAAATGTTAGCCCGATGCTCACTTGGTGAATTAGTTTCCTATTACTTCTATAACAAATTACAAGAAATTTAGGAGATTAAATAATACAAATTTATTATCATTGGGCTAAAATCAAGGTGTTGAGATGGCTGCATTCATTTCTGGAAGCTCTAGAAAGAAAACAACCCATTTATTTGCTTCCATTCAAGCTTCTACAGACTCCTCATGTTCCTTGACTCATAGCCTCTTCCTCTGCCTTCAAAGCCAGCAATGTTGAGCCAAGTCATTTCATATTGCTGCCTCTCTGATTCTCTCTCTTCTGGTCCTTTCTTCTAATTTCTAGGGTCCCTGTCATTATATTGGGTCTACCCAGGTAATTCAGGATAGTATCCCTATTTTAAGGTCAGTCTTAACCTTAAACCAATCTGCAATGTTAATTCCTCTTTGCCATGTAAAGTAACATATTCACAGAATCCAGGGATTAGGACATAACATCTAGGAGGGACCATGATTCTGCCTACCTCCTTGAGTTTAATCTGTGATCTTACTGGAGGGCATGTACAACTTCTCAGAATCATATTTGAGGTAAAACAGCAGTCATTGTTTAATATAACTTTATTTAATATAGTCCACAAGCATTCTCTTTGAGATAGGTTATTATAACGCTCATTGAAGGGATAAGAAACACATTGAAAACAGCCCAAGCCATGCCTAGTTCTTGAGATCCCTAGAAGAGTAAATCATGAGAAGTTATACTACTTTTAATTATTTGCATTGAAATAACAATTTTAGTCAAATAAATACATGAAAAATATATACATATACACACATATATATACATATATACATATATACATATATATATTATATATATACATAACCACATTTGGAGATAACACCAAACATCTAAAAACTCAAGAGGTGACAATAATGGTCCTCCTCTACTAGATACAACAGAAAGTCTCAGGATTTTGCTATAAATCATTAAGGTTCCTGTCCCCGAAATCTGACTTCCAACTGCACTGAGGAAATTATCAAAAGATTGATAAAAGTACCTGTACAACATCATTCCCCAAGAGCACAAGGCAGAGGTAAACAGCATGTGCTGGATCCATTTTATTTGTTTTAACTTTAATGGATAGGAGAAGAGGATGTTGAAAATGAACTGACCCGGTCTAGGGACTAAGACTGTTTGTTCATTATACATCACAGGCTGCAGGATAAAGATGGTATAGATGTGAATGTTACCTAAGGTAGGGATGGGTCAGCCTGCAGCTCCCTCACCCATCAATATTCATAAACTCTTAGTATTACCGAGAACAAAGGCTTGAGTGTGCATTTTCACCTCAAAGTATACACTTAGCAAATACTTACTAATGAGTATCAAAATAGAAGTTTAGAAGAGGCACCAAAATATATTTTTCAAGTTAAGAAACTCTATGGTTCAGTTAAAAGTGGTTATTTATACATATGCCTACAAATACGGTTCAATGCATATTGACCTACTGTCCTGGGGAAGGCATTGTGACAGTAACTAAATTACTGGTACCGCCATGATATTACCCCACTGAAAAAAAATTCAAGATAACAACTTAGATATTAAGACCCAAAGGAAATGCACTGATGTTGCTAATATGATGCTGGCTTTCCAGAATAGTATGGCTTCTCCTGCCTCCAGATAGATTAGAAAGGGATTATTTCAATATATCACTTTTCTACCAATTGTCTAACCTTTCCTACAAAAGTGATATATTTCAATATGTCATTTTTCTATCAGTTGCCTAACTTTTCCTATAAAAATAATCTCAAAAGGATACAGTCCTTCTCAGCCTAACAAGTAAAATTTCAGTAAGCCTACAAAACAATCGTAATGTTCCTTATTTATAAAACACTCTCTGCTGGCCTAAGTACGTGCATAACTACATGTGTGGTGACCAGGGCTGAAATTATTGTCTACATTTCTCAAAGGAGGAATCCAGGTCTAACAGTGGCTAAGGACTGCTGAACAGGTAAATGGCAGACCTGGAGCCATGTGGGTCCCAGGTTTTATTCCTGTGTTTATTTCAGAAAACTGTCTTGTCTCTAAGAAGGCAATTTGTTTACAAACAATGTTCAAATTAAATTTGCATTATTGTGGCTTCCATTTTTTGTGCATTGGATAATGCAGAGGGATTCCTCCTGGGGACTAGGAGATTAGGCTGAAGACCTATAAAGTCCCTTTGAAACTCTAGGTGTTTATTAGTCATGCACATATGCATAATTGTGTCTTATCTGCACTCATACAAACTTCAATGCATTTCACAGACTCATTATACACTGAATCTTAAAGTGAATTAAGAGTTCATGTAATAGTATGTTATCAAGACATGAAACTAGCTGTCAAATATTATAGACAAAGTAATTCAGCAAAAATGGATTAGAATGCATTGCAGTTTGGCGATCAGAAACACATGCTCCAGAGATATCTGGGGTTTAAATCACGATATCACTGCCTCCTACTGTATTAGTTCATTCTCACATTGGTATAAGAAAATACCCGAGGCCGGGCACGGTGGCTCAAGCCTGTAATCCCAGCACTTTGGGAGGCCGAGACGGGTGGATCGCGAGGTCAGGAGATCGAGACCAACCTAGCTAACACGGCAAAACCCCGTCTCTACTAAAAAATACAAAAAACTAGCCGGGCGAGTTGGCGGGCGCCTGTAGTCCCAACTACTTGGGAGGCTGAGGCAGGAGAATGGCGTAAACCCGGAAGGCGGAGCTTGCAGTGAGCTGAGATCCGGCCACTGCACTCCAGCCTGGGAGACAGAGCAAGACTCCGTCTCAAAAAAAAAAAAAAAAAAAAAAAATACCCGAAACGGGGTAATTTATAAAGGAAAGAAGTTTAATTGACTAACAGTTCCACATGGCTGGGAAGGCCTAAGGAAACTTACAGTCATGCCGAAAGTGGAAGTAAACTCATCCTTCACAAGGTGGCAGGAATGAGAAGTGCAAGCAGGGGACATGCCAGATGCTTAGGGAACCATCAGGTCTTGTGAGAACTCACTATCAGAAGAATAGCATAGAGGAAACTGCCCCTATGAGCCAATTACCTCCACCTGGTCCTGCCGTTGATATGTGGGGATTATGGGGATTATAATTCAAGGTGAGATTTGGGAGGTGACACAGAGCCAAAACTATATCACCTACCTATATGAACTAAGCCACAGTTTCCTCTTGAAAAGAGAAAAAAAATCTATGGCTTCCTCATAGGACAGTTATGGAGATTAAATAAAATCATCTATATAAATTAGTTCCTCTCAATTAAAATCATCCCCATAGAAGTGGCATGTGGCAACGACAGGGGACATTTTTGGGCGCCATAACTTGAGGGTAGGTACTACTAGTACCAAAGGGTAGAGGCCAGGAATGCTGCTACATGTACTGCAATGTCCTAGAACCCATGAAAACAAAGAATCATCAGGTCCAAAATGCCAACAGTGCCATGGCTGAGAAACTGTGCTTTAAGCTAACTTTTCATAAAATGCTCAAATTGTTACCCATTATTAATATTAGTAAAACACAAGGACCATTTGAATGCTGAAGAAGACCACAGCTACATTAAACAATGGGTTATGGTACCCTCTTCTTGACTGCCAAGTTATAGAAATCTTTAGACAAATATAATATAAAAGAATGTGAAGCATTAAAACTGGTATTTTGAGAAAAAATGTGCTTGTGTTTTAATGTTTTTGTGATAGGGCTATTTGTAGATGAGCTTATACATTGAAAATAGAAAATCACTGATTGATAAATGGAATCTCCACAGAGTTGCAATGTAATTTCATGAGCGTTAATGGAAATGGGTAGGTAGTATCCATTAGCCACAGTATTTAAATATATAGATAAGAATAAAGTTACCTCTTTAAGTAGAAGTCTGTAACTTGTAATTTAGTCTATGTATTTATTTTAATATGAAAGGATGTCTTTGGTTTTGGGCAGTCAAAATTCAGGTGACAGTTTTTCTGACTAAAACCAAAAATAAATATTGCTATATTCAGTTCTAAAACTCCAATACTATCAGGTACCAAAAAGAACTGTTGGCTGCCAAAAACTTGCAAATTCAACCTTATGTTCTTTGGCACAAATAATTAACAGAGCCACATGCTTGTGTCAGTAATAGAAAATTGCTTCCTAAACTTAAAAAAGAACGTCAATTATTAAATTGCAAACAGAACTTTGAGTTATTTCAAAATGAATGCAGAGCCAACATCAGTATATATTAACTAATATACACATACTGTTTTAAAGTATAACGATCAATGAAGGTGTGAATGATATAAACCCACCTCTAGGCTCCTGATCAGGTCCTGGGACTAAATACATAGTCATGTATTTCCTTCAGAGATTGATAAACAGGGGCTCCTTAGTGTGCTCTTCCTTATCATTCCGTGTTTTGCAAGATGGTTTTAAAAATACCTGATTGCCCTAGTGCAGACTATTTGAGATCCTCCAAGGATGTAAATAAGAAGCAGAAAATTGCAAACGGCAGCAATGCAAAGAGAGGGTGGGAGGCACTCCTTAGGATAGGATTTAGAATACAGGTAAATGGATTTTTAAAAACAGCCAACCTAATACAGTGTTGGAACCTGCTGTAATGAAAAGAAGTGGCAGCAGAGTAATGCATTCTTAACCAGAAGCCATCTGTTTATGTATATTTTGCTTTTTATCATCAAGATGCCTAGGTCTTCGTCTTTATAAAATGCAGACACCCCACATTTACCCTTAAGCTGTATGAATGTTTAATGATCAGGTAGGTTTCATAATATACATAAATTAATTGCATGTATGCTATTCATTTTTATACATTTTAGCTATTCAAATATTTTCTCTTACTACTGCAAGGCCAATGATTTATACATATGCCAAAGAAAATATAACAAGACAGGTGCCCCAGACACACACACACACACACACACAAGCAATTCCTTTAAATTTCATCCTTTCATGAGACTAAAACATTCAATGGGTTATTTTAATCTAGATGCCTGCAGCTCTGCCAGGCACTATCTGTCCCAAAAGCAATCTATTGAGTCTCCAGGTCCCAGACTGGTTAAAGCAATTCCAGTTTGCTCTCAGACTTTAGGGACAAATCTGTTTAGTTCCTCCCTCCCATCCCTGGTTATTCTTGCCTAGGGCAATATTCAGGCTTTCTAGCTGGACTGGACAGTAGAGACGTAGGCTGAAGCAGAGATAAAACCTTCTCTTTTGGACCTTGATCAGAATGAAAACAAGATAACTGGGAGGCAGGAATTCATAAGATGGTTATTTGGAGATAGACCAAGAGTAGTGAAGCAGGCTGGCAATATTCCTGCTATATTTTTGGGGGCATAAGTGGGCCAAATTACAGTTGCTTCAATGAATAGGAAGCGTAATAGGAATAGGAATAATTCTGTGCCAGGATATTGGGAGAACACAATTTTGTTGTAATTATAAAAGGTTTTATTTCCACAGAGATTTTGTGCTTTGCTTCCATGCTAATATTCTCTTGTTCCCGATCTTATTTTCATATGTATCGAGCATTCTCTTTATAACAGGAACTATATTTCATGCTGACAATAAAAAGTGATATAACAAAATAATGATTCCTTCTCTCATGAAGCTTACAGTGTAGCAGGAGAGACTAATATTAACCAATAACCTCACAAACAAATATGTTACACACTATGATGGTTCTATGTATTTATGAGATGAAATCAGAGAGGACTTACCTGGACAGTCCCCAGAGAAGTAACATTTGAACAGAAGACTGAAGGATGGGTAAAATTTAACTAGAGAAACAAGTGAGAAAGGATAATTATGAACAGATGAATTAACTTCTGCAAATGTCCTGAGACTAGAGGAATGATAATGAATTGAAAGTAAATCACTGTGACTAAAGCCCAGGGAAAGACTAGAAGTAGGCAGTAGTAAATTTTAGGTCACATAAAAGATTTTGGTCATTAACTTTTGAGCATATGGGAAATTACTGAAGCATTTTAAGGAGGAGAATGAAATAATCAGATTGACACCTAAAATAAAATAGATGAAGACAGACCACTTAGAAGGGTACTGCAATAATCCAGGAGAAAATGATATTAGTCTGGTTAAACTGATGATAGTAGAAATACAGAGAAGATATAGGTGGATTTAAGAAATGTAGAGAAAATCATCTGATCACGGGTTTGGTGACGGGAGATGAAGGATGACATCTAAATGGCTGCACCTATGTACAGATGTTGATTCCTGTCAGAGAAAATGCATAATTCCTTTTCTCTGTTATTTGTAAGGGTATAGAATTCAAGGGAAGTGACTCTGAGTTCTAACTTAAATACATAGATTTTGAGATACTTTTGAACAGTCTAAGTAGATCTCTCAAGGACTATTTGGGTTTGGAAACAAGAAGTCTGAGGCCAAGATAAAAATATGTTAATTGTTATAGAGAATTGAAGCCCTTGGAACAGATAGAATTTTCGACGAAGTGCAACTGTGTACAGGATTTGTAATTTTTCTTTTTTTATATATAGATATTTACTGTAGTCGAGTTTAACTATGCTTTAATGTTTCACAGTGCCCTCTAACGCCAGGATTGGTCGGTCTTACACGTGTCTCACCTAGAGCGCTGTCGTTTGTGAATCACGCTCTGTCTCTCTCCATTGTCTGGCTCGTTGGCTCGAATGACGTGGCTCGCGGTTAACTCCTCATATATATCAGGCTTGAGCCACTCATATGTTGCCCGAGACTGCTTTTTCTCTCTCTCTTTTTCTCTTCGGTTCAGTACATTAGGACCCGTCCGGGTCTGTTTATAATGGCCTCATGTGCGGCCGATAGCAAGTGAATAGTGGCTGCGTTCAATATACACGTCTCAGCTGAGTTCGAAGCTACATCTCGTAGCGCTCTCCACTGGCTGTTGATAAGCAATACGTTTTGCCTCGCGCTACTAGAGCGCTCCTTCAGACTGAACGATTAAGCTGGGATTGACTCCAGGCACGTACCACCTCGCCACCCACACCACTCACTGTGCCTATATTTGTATGGACTGTCTAGTAATTTAACGCTAGAGATGGTGATGATTTGTGCCACATTTTCTCTATAATCCTCGGGTTCGGCTAGATGGACAGTGAGTCAAGATATCGCATTCCACGTTCGTACCTCATAGCTGATCTTGTCTCTCGCTCGAATACGACTCCTATAGGAAAACCTCCGTCTCGCTCGGGCAATGTAGTTGCTGGTTATCCTAGGCTCAGTTCGAGCCACCCCTTGCACCTGGTTTCATACATCTCTCTTTTGAATTTCTTTTTTTTTATCTTATGTTTTTGTGGGGGTGGAGTGGCTTGCTCTCTGGGTCTCAGCCTCGTGTGCATGGTAGTGCCGTTCAGGCAGGTCTGAAGGTGAATGTCTTGGTCTCTCTCAGTCGCAAGCTGCCGCTTCCAGGTTCGGCACATGTAGTATTCTCCTGTCAGCTAGTTTTACCTCAAGTGTAGCTGTGAGAAACTGTTACCTATATCATACGAGCATCCTGCTCACGCCCGCGCTTGTTTCTGGTATATATTATCTAATGTTTGTCTTTTGCTAACCTGGTTAGTTTATGTTTGTATTCGCAGACTATAGTGGGTTTCTTGCTCTCGACGTGTTCGTGCAGTGAGGCATAATAGTTGTCCATCTGTATGAGTATGTATGCTCCTTCTGATGTAATCTCAGTCTCGCTCTCGCGCTCGCGCTCTCGAATCGCTCCGCTCTCTCAGTTGCGCCTGTGCCCAACGCTGCGGGATGTTCTTATGGCATCTATGATATGCCTATTTTACCCCTTGATGGAGTTTAGATTTGCTGTTTTTTCTTAGATTATAACTCTTGGTTTGTAAGCGTTCCTTTCTCATACGCGTCTCGGCCACTCATAGACTGTAGCCCTCCTCCTGTCTAGCTATGCTGTTAGATTCCGCAACAACAAATGTCTTTATCCATTCTGTGATTGGCCTGCTGTTCTCATGTCTCGCTCCCGTATGCTTCTCCCTTTGCTCTGTGGTCCTAGAACCGCAACCTCTTCGTATCAAGAATTTTCTCATATGACGCTCTCGCCCTCTTGTTCTAGGTTGGTCTGCTGTTGACATGTGCTTTTGGTCAGTCTCATTTATGTTATCATCGGAAGTCCTGGCTTACCAACTCTGTCTGCATGCTCCCTGCTGAGCTCATGTCTCTCTTAGCGTTTTCTGTCTGCTGAGATTTTAATATGGTAATTAAGTACTCACATGTACCAGTCCGCTATCCATCTATTATTAATTTTCATATAAGGAGTAAGGAAAGGATCCAGTTTCCAGCTTTCTACTTACGGTCCGTAGCCCAATTTTCCCAGCCACCATTTATTAAATAGGGAATCCTTTCCCCATTTCTTGTTTTCAGATAGAATTTTCTAGAGAAAGTATAGAAAAAACAAAGGAGTCTAGAACTGAGTCTTGAGAGAATCCAACATTCAAAAGCCACATTACAACAACCAAAGCAATTACTAGCTGTGTGTTTTAAGCTTTTATTACATGCTACTTATAATTTAGCCCTTGTTTTATATTAACATATTTCTATTCATAACAGCTTTATGAGATAAATATTATTATTATTATATTATTTTCCCATATAATGTGACTAGCTGCAGGTCACACACAGGGATTAAGTGGTAGAACTCGGCCTTCCAGGCAGTCTGATTTGAGAGCCCACGCTCATAACTACTACCACCTGACAGGGATTTTAGGCAGATTGGCAAAGGGGCCTGAGGTAGACACATAAGGATCTAAACTCACATATGCATTTGTCCACTAGATCTGTAGTGTTAAATGCCATAGCGATTAGCCAAAGGCAACTTATAATCATATGAAAATGAAATATGGTTAGTCCAAACTGAGGTATGCTGTAAGTGTAAAATATGTATAAAATTCTTAAGACTTAACAAGAAAAAATATAAAATATTCCATTAACATTTTTTACACTGATTAATTGTTGAAATTATATTTTGGATATATTGTATTAAATAAAATATATTATTGAAATTAATTTCACCTATTTGTTTTAATTTTTAAATGTTTTAAATTAATTGAAGTTGATTTAAAATAGAAAATTTAGATACCGTATGTGGCTCGTTCAACATCCCTGCTCCAGTTATCTATCCCATTTGGTTTCTGGAGTCTTAGAATTGGATAAACACTACCAAACATTCTAATGTATCTTCTTCAAAACAGGAATCGCATTCAGGCCTGAGCTCAAGCTTGTCCCTCAGGCTGTTGGGACCTGCCCTCTGTGGTGTTTCCATGGTAACCTTACCTTAGGAAGAGAAAGATGCTTTTAAAATCTGAGTCCTAAAGATTTCACTTCTCTGGTTTTATGTTATTTAATACTTTTGTTCTTCTCCAAGAGTGTCTAGGATTTTTGACTTCACAGATTCTGGTTTAGTGGTTGTCAGGCAGATGAACATTTAAGAATCACTTGGGAAGTTTTCTCAAATTATGCAATCCCATCACCCTGGAAGATTTTATATGTGCTCCCGACCCCAGTAAAGAACTACTGATTTAACTTCTCTACTGTCTGATAAATGGACTTACTGCATTATAACCACTATATTTTCATTTTTGTTTTCCTTTTACATCTTCAACTCAATATCATACCTGCTTTGTTTATCTGCTAGTTACCAAAGGTCTCCATTTCTGTCCCCCCATCGCAGCTCTAAAATGCAGATTTCATCTGGCTTGTAAAGAAGACTATCAGATCAGATCATTGGATCAGGATAATGGTTACCTCAGAGTCACGCATTTAGTTCACATGAAAATACCCATCTGCCTACTTAGGAGACCTCCACTTTCTCTGTTTGGAGAAAACTTTTCCAAAATGAGCACATAAATATTTCATGATAAACCCCAGGTAAAACTGAGAAGTGAGTTTCCTCACAGGCAATAATGTATTTTAAAAAAGAATTGAATGGGAAGGTTATGATTTAGATTTTAGGGAGAATAAAGGTAAACATTTCCCAAATGTAGCTCTTGAGATTTTATTATGATTAATCTGAATTTCCGCTTGTGTGCTGCAAAGCCTCATGAATGTGACTAGTGAGTGTTTTGCAGGCAAATCGTATGTCATAACATACAGCAGAGATTTAGAAGTTAGGGCACTTTCATTACTTTATCTGTAAAATGGAGCAATAATATTCAACTTCAGAGATTAAATGTCATGATATAAGTAAAGTACTTGGAAGTAAGTAGTTGTTTTTCTGAAGGAGAGTAATTTTCAAGAGTTTATATTTTTTTACTTTTCCCAATTCTTTCTGTTTATAGTTCGCCATATTATTTTCTAAAGCAGAATTGCAGAGATTTAATTTACTCCTCTAATTATTATTTGGGGAACAGGCTGTAAAAGTACAGTCTCTCAAGGAGACAAAATTAGGACACTGATTACAGTGCTGCTCAGTTATACCACTTAAGTATACCCACATGAAAATGGAAGGTTGATATTCTACTAACTGCTAATTAGTACACAGCTAATATCTTCAGAATCTGAGTAATTCAATTGAAGTACTTTTAAAAGTATGCATTCAAATGAACCGGAACTTTTTAAAACTCAGATTCCTCATAGACTAAATATTTCCCTTATTTTAAGTAGTTCACTCACATTTGATATGACATCTATTTATCCTATCATGATTCCCTAATTTTTTGTCACTTCATTAATTTTTAGGTAAAATTATTGCTTTACTTGTTTGGAATTTTCCCATGAATATCATAGATGCATTCGGAGAGTTTTAATTTAAATCCAAGCTAGGATCAGGAACTATGTTAGTAGTTAAAATGATTTAAATATGAATATTTTACCATTCCTCAAATCAATTTTTAAAGATTGCAATATTCAAATTTTATTCACTTATTCAGCGAGTATTTATTTTGGCACGTGCAGTATACCAGGAACTATAATTTCACAAAGTAATGTATAAAATGAGAATTCCATAAAAGTGAGAAATATATAATAGTAAATATTTTAAAACATGCATTATTTAAAATATTTAAACTCCACAAAATGAAACTCAAATATTGAGGACATGACTAGGTTACAATTATTTCTACAGTTCTTCTAAGTTGAGAATGTTTTAGTAGAAATATTCCCTGAAGAAATGTTCATAAACTAATTGAACTTCCAATAAATTAAACAATATGTAAATATTGTAAATGTCACATACCCACAGAAATATGTGGAAAATAATTAAGAAAATCTTACGAAGAACACCAACTTATTGTTTGAAAATCCAAATTTATTTCATTGGAAAATACAATTTTTACTGTGCTGATTAATTTTATTTGTCAACATGACTGCACCATAGTCCCCAGATATTTGGTCAGACATTACACCTTTTTGTGAAGGTGATTTGTGGATGAGAATAACATTGAAATTGGTACCCTTTGAATAAAACAGATTCCCCTCTATAATGTGGGTAGGCCTCACCTATAAGTTGAAATCCTTAATAGCCAAAGACTGACCTTCCCCATGCATGAAATAATTCTGCCAGAAGATTAGATTGCTTTTGGACTTGAACTGCAACTCTGCCCTGAGCCCCCAGACAGCTGCCCCATCCCATCAGATTTTGGACTTGCCATGCTTCCACAATTTTGTGAGCCAATTACTTACGATAAATCCTTCTCTCTATAGATAGAAGATAGATAGATAGATAGATAGATAGATAGATAGATAGATAGATAGATAGATAATTTTATATATACATAAAGTTATATATATAATCTTTCATGCATATTAATATATATATATCTTTCATATATATATGTATAATCCACTTCTAAAGAATAAAACATAACAGGACAAAATGAAGCCACAATGAATACAATAGATATAGTCAGTGATGATGCATAAGCAATTTCAGAAGCCTCTACCACCGTCACTTAGGTGTACAGATGTGTCACTTAAGAAACTGAAGGTCCGAAGTTTTCAGAGTTTGGAGAGTCTTGTGGTCATAGCATTGAACTTAAATAAGACCTAAGCTCTAGCTATGAAAATAAATAAAAAATGGTAAATATATATATATAAAATATTATATATATTATTAACACGTATAAAATATATAATATATATTATATATGT
>NW_016804595.1:4830896-4840183 GCF_001698545.2 Rhinopithecus bieti
TAAAATAAAATAAAATAAAATAAAATAAAATATCTGGCATGATGGCAGGCACTGTAGTCCCAGTTACTCAGGAGACTGAAGTGGGATGATTGCTTGAACCCAGGAATTCAAGGCTGAAGTGAGCTATGATTGCACCACTGTATACCAGCAGGGGCAACATATGTTTTTTGTCTCTAACAAAAAAACACAAAAGCTGCACTCAAAATTAATTCATTGTTTGTAAACCTGCATTTATCTTAAAAATAAAAAAAATGTTGAAGTGAAATAAATATAAACAACTTGGGATTAAAATTAGGATACAAGGATATAGGTACATGATTATGAGACACACTTAGCCCATTAGCCCATCCCCTTATATCTCCAGTAAACTAAAAATTCTTTTAAGAAAAAAAATAACAATATTTTTTCTAAATTTATATATCAGCAGTTCTACATATTATCATTAAAAACATAAGCTTAGCTCAAAGGAAATTTTACAGGTGTCCCTTTGCATAAAACAGAAAAATCAAACAGCTCTAGGACAAACTACTTTCAGAAACCTGTCTTCTCAGACTCTTTTCCCACCTGTCCTCATACATTAGCAAAGTAGCACCCAACAAAAGCACAGGAAATCCCAGAGCGCTGAGGATTTTGCTTATGAACATAGAGTCCTATGAAAAATAAGGTTACATATTTATCAGACATGGAATGGTAATGATAAATATTGATGAATTAAAGGCTAGGGAATAAGAATAACATGTTCGTATCATATTTCAAATTAAACTAGAGTAGCAAGATATTTCTTAGGTAAAGCATTTCCAATCATATATGTACACATATATTTTAAGGTTAAAAGTATACATATTGATTCATCCTTTTCGTCATTTATATGTTTAAAATAATATACTGATTTTCTTTTATCTAACAGAAGGGCTTAAAAATTAGTAGGCTAATTTATTTAAAGTCACCCAAGCTTATAAAGCATATGCATAATCCACTTCTAAGGAATGAAACATAACAGGAGAAAATAAAGTCACAATGAATACAATAGATATATTCGATGATGATGCAAAAGTATTTCAGAAGCCTGAACCACTGTCACTTAGGTGTACAGATTTGTCGCTTAAGAAATTAAAGGTCAGAAGTTCTCATACTTCTGACAGTCTTATGGTCATACCATTGAACTTAAATAAGACCTACGCTCTAGCTTTGTAAATAAATAAAAAAATGGTAAAACCAAAATGACTGTTTGAAAGCTTAATCAGTTATTAAAATAGTTGATCATCAATTGTTTGGTTTATGGTTCAGGGATCAACCATACTTGGTAATCCAAATGATAGAAATGACCACAAAGTTCCATTTATTTTAACAAGCAATTACTAGTCAACAATTAGGCCTTTGTGACCTTGTAAAGGTTACACAATCTTTTCTATCACAGATAGGACTACAGATACTGTTTCCAGAAGAGTAAGTGAAAATTAATGTCCAATGAATACCTAATTTTAATATATGCCATTAAAATGTACAATTGGGTATGTTAAGGTGATTTTTTTGCCTGCACCAAAATGTTTTTCTAGTTAAAATAAAATGTTGCTTTTTACAAAACTACTGCATAATGATGTTTTCAAGCTGCTGATCATTTCCAAACTATTTAATTAATGTATTAATTGGGCATAATAATCCAAATAACATATAATAGTTAAACTTCAAAATGGTATACTTATGATTTAAGGTGCTGATTCAATTAATCTGTTTTGATATATCATGTTCTTTAACCAAGAAATATTACAAATTACTTTTCAAAAAAAGCACAGGAGAGACAGACAGCAACTATGTAAAACATGTATATTTAGGTAAAGTAACCATAATTTCTGGTGTGTTTGACACAAGTTTGAACACTGTTAACACTAAGCACCAAATAGAAGGATTCTAGAGTATATTTACCAGGGATCTGTTGACTTTGTGTGTCTTGTAATACAAAGTGGCTTGTTCTCAATGGCTCAGTAAAGGAATCTTAGGCTTCATGGTGTAGATCAACTGCAGAAGCACCTGTGAAGCACTATGAATTACTTTGTAAACCACCACCACATTAGCTTAGATATGGTGATTCACAAAGAAATCCACAGCACTTCACAGTTTGTGTAAAGCCTGGTACCTATGAACCAATAAAAACAGTACCCTTTGGCCACCAAAAGTTGAGGAAGTATTTCCACCTAGTTCACAATCAATTGAAGAATATGCTCAGTTTTGCACCACCCTCTTTTAACTGAAACACACAAGAAACACTGAACATTTATTTTAAGTAAATAAAACTTTAAAATAAATGCATGCTTTCTATATTATACACCAGTAAATTTCATTTAAAAGAATTCCTAATACAATAACTAGCATGACATTATGCAGGATGAAAAGACAGGGTTGTGCTCATCAAAATAAAAGGGCATCGTTATTAATATAGATGTCAGGATTAGGGAGTAGAATAAATAATAAAACTACAGGTAATTCTCATATTTATATCACAGTATATAAGTGTTCCTGGGATAATTTGTTCTAAAGATATCCTCAGTTACTTAGCTTCCCACTTTATACTCATATAATCTCATATCCCATGACACAAGCTTACCCATGTAACAAATCTGCCCTTGTACTCCGAAACTTAAAATAAAAGTTAAAAAGCAATCATTAAATGAGTTTAACCTGAGTATTTTTCCTATGATATTTGTCCATGTAAGTATTTTCTATGTGACTGCTGAAATCCAAGAATGTTTATAAAACTAAATTCTATATTACACATATTAGGTTCAACTCTGAAACAAAACCACACCAATAAAAAATGAAAAAAAATCAATAAAGTTACTCTCTTTTGCAAAATAACCAGAATCACACCTTTTACCTAAGTTTGTCCCAATGACAACATTTATCTAAAGAGAAAAAAGAAAGGTTTCATTTATAATTAATGAAAAGAATCTATAAATCTTCCCAGCCTAGTAAGCATAATATCTATCAAGTAAGTCATGCAATTTCAACATTTTTCAAAGTAACCATCAAATGTCAACATTAATTAAAAGTTTGTTTTCTAGAAACTCATGGACATAGAGTCCTAGGCAGTTCACCACTGTCCGTGTAGGTCACTGCTCAGGAATCCCCTACTCACTTTCCCATCCACACATACAACAACCAAGACAAACTTGCTAAGTATCTGAATAATTAAAAATATTTAAATAAAAAATTTGTAAAAAATAAGTATGTATGAAAAAAAAAATTGTTTTGTGCTTATCATGTGCCAAGCATAGTCTTGGTTAGATGCTGGGGATATAAAAACTCCAGGCTTCAACAAATACAGAGGAGAAAACAAAAATTTGAAAAAAAAAGGGGTAATATGTGCTATGAAAAGTTTCCATATAGGGCTAATGGAGATATGGAGAGGTCACTTAATCCAGTGTTAAGAGTGTTGTTTACAGATGTCTTCTCTAAGGGAATGTCATATATAAGAGAACTGAAAGAGTAGCAGGAATTAGCAATGAGAAGGGTGGGGTAAGTGTTCTAAGCAGAAGAGAACACATATACCATGGCCTATCCAAAGAAAGAACATGATTTTTATTTTATTTTTTGTTATACTATAGCTGAAAAGGAAAATCTATGCTACAGTTAGAGTAGATGAACACAAGTGAGCATCACCAGATCAGAGGCAAAAGGGACAGAAAAATTTGAAGTAAGAGAACTCCAGAGTAATGAGGCAACCTGTCTGAAATATGGGCAGAGTAAAGGAGCAGTTGTACAAAGGTCCTCCAGCTCTTCATGAAGACTGTCACACTCAATCCCAAACTGGCCCAGGCAAAACCTCTTGAAGAATTAGGCCAGTTTCCCCAGTGAAATGCAGGCATACCGGTTGGGTAGAATACATTTAGAGTTGGCATGGGTTTAAAAACAAATCATCTTGGCCGGGGGTGGTGGCTCACGCCTGTAATCTCAGCACTTTGGGAGGCCGAGGTGGGCGGATCATAAGGTCAGGAGATCGAGACCATCCTGGCTAATACAGTGAAACCCCATCTCTACTAAAAAAAAAAAAAAAAAAAAAAAAAAAAATACAAAACATTAGCCAGGCACGGTGGCATGAGCCTGAGGCCCAGCTACTCAGGAGGATGAGGCAGGAGAATGGCTTAAACCTGGGAGGCAGAGGTTGCAGTGAGCCAAGATTGTGCCACTGCACTCCAGCCTGGGTGACAGAGAGAGACTCCATCTCAAAAAACAAAACAAAACAAAGAAAAAAAAACAAATCACCTCAACTTAGATCTTAAGTGGTTCTGTGAATAACCATTCCAATCTAAATGTAAAATTAAGTTGATCCAATAATAATAGGGAATATAATCCAGAGTGAGTTTTACAATATTTCATACCTCTTGTTGCCATTCTTTCACTAAACAAGACAAATATGCTCTCCATATGTAGCACTCTATGTTAGTCGAGTACTTGGCTTTGCTTCGTTTGTGAATTTGAATGCAAGAAAACTTCATGCAAGTCCCTCTTTATACAGCATTCAGCTAATTTAGAAAATTCTCCCACATTTTCTGTCAAATATGCTCTCTATTTTATATAAGAAGATAACTGATATGCACTGAGAATGAAATGTTCTGGTTGAACTAATTTTCTGGTGCACTGAGTATTAGAAAACACCATTTTTTCAAACTCTTGCACCATTTAACTTCAAAATAGGCAGTTATTTTAATGAATTACCATATTGAATGCTTTATTGTCTTCTTTTAAGGTTATCTAGGAAACCTGTGCCATCTTCTGTTTGTGGTCAACATCTTTGTTAATAACTATGCATCAGTTATTCCCTCTCTGCTTGTGATTTGAAAATAAAGGGCCCTAACCCCAAAGGAATTCAGAATACCATGGTGTATACAAAGTGATTCTGAATCTGCAATTAGGAACTATAGCATAAACCATATAATCAAACTATGAAAGGAATATTTTCCAAGTTCTAAGGCTGCAGAGAGGAGGAAAGCCAACACCCAGGGCACCCAGGGCAGAGAAGAAGAGTGGTATGAATTTGACTTAAGTGGTACGCAATATGGCACATTGCATACAATTACAGGATATGAAGTAGATTGATATTCCTGCTTTTGCCAAAAAGATTATGAGTGCTGTTAGTGTGAAAATCACTAATGTGAGCATGAATTCATGTAATTAACTTTATTCTCTTACTCTTCTATCACCAGGGGTTAAATTCCAGCCAATGGAGAATTCTTTTTAACTGGGCTCCAACTAGGCATCAGGTTTATTAGAGGACAGACATCATTGGTGGGGTCTTAAAATGAATAACTTAGTTCTGATTCAAAAGTATAAACAAACATTTATTCTGTACTATAGTTTATTTTCTAGATTCATCCTTATTTCCTAGAATCTTGTATCTTACATTTTTCAACCCACACAAGCAAGAAAGCTGAAATAAAAAAAAAATAAGATAGAGATAATATCAAAATACAGGCCGTAATATCAGCTCTATTTAAAATAACTACTGCTGGTGACAGGAAGTAAAACAGCTGCAGAACTGACAGAGGAATCTGCAGTTAAGGACTATATCACACCACTAATATGACAAATGCTGCTGGTAAACTGAGTGGGAAGCCAAGCTCAGAAGGAAGCCTGCATCCTTTCCTGGTGATGAAAGCTAAAAAGAATGAAAATAATATAGCAAGTAAAATAATACAAAATAAAATAGAACAGGAAATGAAAACACATATACAGTAAATACAATCCTCCTACTGTTTTTTTTTTTTTTTTTTCCTCCTTTTTCTCCTAAAATCTCTCTTTGCCCTGAAATATTGAAAATAACAATGCAAGTCAGGGTATAAAACCAAGTGATTGCTAATTATAACAAATAAGTGCTAGCCATAGCAGAGCTAAATATGTGTCATGCTCTATGTCTTTCAAGTAAAGAAAAAAAAACAAAAAAGAAGACAAACTCCTATCCCTACTATACCAATGTAAACGTTTGTCATAAATTACAGAGAATCACAAAGTTACTGGAATTTTAACTATCTTTTTAAAAAGAAAAACTTTCATTATCAAGCACTCACAAAGCATGTGTATTACTTCATTTCTTTCTGACAACAGACAACACATAACCCCCATCTTCAACGTGTGGAAGTTGAGGCACAAAAAAGGGAGTAACTTGTACAAGTTTAAACAAATGTTTAAATAACAGAGCTAGGTTTGTCTAAAAGCTCATGTTTTGTCTTTGCCCCATAACGTCCCAGTATGCAACATTACCTATAGCATTTGTGAAATATACCGAGAAAAGAAAATTAGGTAAAACTATAAAGTTTGAACTATAAATTTTATATAGAATCAAATATATGCACGAGCCCTACAATGAAACAATTCTTTTAACCAAAAATAATAAAACATTAATTTACAATACTTAAAATAAACATTTTGCAAGAACATCTAGTATACTTAAGACAAAGTTTTCAGGATTTTATGTAAAACATTCATTTATATAAAAATAGATAATATCCCAATTACCAGTCATTCCTGTCTTACTCATTATAGACCATCCCTAGAGGTTTGGAAGAATGTTGTTAACCTAGCATGTGTCATTAAATTTGCTTACACTTAATAAAGTCTCTGGCCTTCAGAAGTATACTATGACTTATTTGCCTTCAGTTGAATGTGCCTTTCTGTGAATAAGTCCTCACTGATGACATTTGATTTTATACTCCAGGAAGTATTTTTCAGTCATTGAAAGGTTTAGTTCACTCTCAAAGATCATTTGACAAAGAAGTAATAAATATCTAGAGATCCAGTTAATAAAGTGGACCTCTACATTTACTGATAAACGACACAGAATAGTGAGGGAGTGAGTGAGTGTGCGTGTGTGTGTGTCTGAATGCGTGTGGTTATGTGTGTGTGTTTTCTATTCTGTTCTCCCTGTTTCAAGACCGATACCTTTCAAAAGTGGTATCGGGTAATTTTCTGTCATCTGAGAGATAACTCATCCTACTTCAAATTTATCCACATAATAGTCCAGTGTTTTGTAGATAAATTTAACTGTCTAGTTATTTGAAGAGAACAAATGAGTGCCCCTTTGGAAAGGGAATGAGAGAACAGAAAACAAATAAGCATTTTAAAAAACATGTAAACTTTCAGTGCTTATTATTTCTCTCATTAATGAAAATCTTATATTTGGAACAGCAGTTCAGCTGAGTAACTGCAAACATAATTTGGTTCCTGTGGATTGAGTTTGTTCCAAACCTCAAAGATTAAATTTGGCAATTGAAAATTAAGCTTAGCACTGTGGTCTTGCAGATGAAGATAGAAAGAAGTAGAACATATTATTTAACCCCCCAACTCACAACATTTGCAATATTTGAGTGACTGTACACACAATTATCTTTTTAATGATATATTTGATGGAATTTATACCTAGCTGATTTGATAATATAACAAATTTCCAGGCCTGCTTTTAGCTCAGGACTATTTGATAAATATGGGATAAAGATAAATGATATACTTCTTAAATACATATTTATCACTCTTAAAGATCAGACATAGTTAGAACACTGAATTCAAATTTAGCTTAAATTTGATAAACATCTAATTATCCATTCATCAAAGATGTTTTGAGCCCCTACTATGAGGGAGAAACTAGGCTAGACATTGAAGAATCCAAGGAAATACTTACTGTTTTGTCCTTCAAGAAGCTCAGAGTCATGGGGTATACTGACAAATCTACAAATATTTTTAGTACAGGGATAACTGTAATGGTGGACAAGTGTAGGATCCTACAGAAGAGGTGGCTGATCAGAATTGACAATCAGAAAGGTTTTTTCAAAAGAGATGAAGCCTGAATTCTATACGGGGTTTAAAAGTATTTGACCAGGTGACCAGAGGATGAACAAGGAGTGAGGGGAGGGGTCATAGAAAGAAGGGTATCCCAGATAAAGAAAACAGTACTTGTGAAATTCAAGACACAAGGTGTCTGAATTAGGAAATTACATGTTCAATTATGTATGACAGAGAAATAGCAAGCAGGAAGAAAAAAGATTAAAATTAGCTAAGAGTCCAGAGGTCTGAACTGTGTGGTAGACAGAGCTTGCGGAAGAAGACACAAGATGCATAAGAAATGGCTAGTTCCTGTCTTCAAGGACCCCACAGATCAATAGGTGATCAATAGGTCCAAAATCAATAGGTGATTTTGGACAACAATGTCTCCTTCAACACTGAAACTCCCACTGTTGCACCTACCACAAATAATAAATATAGCACCTTTTCCCAACTTCCCACCAAGATTCAGAACTCTATGGGCTCATTTTCCACCCTACTCTGCCTTTTGATTCTTCCCTCCCCTTACATAAAAATGTCTTAAAAGGAAAGGATGCATCAGTCAATGTTCAAAGCCAAAGTCAGTATACCTGATAAATAAAAGTATTAACAATAAAGCTAAAAATACTTCAGAATCAGAAAAAATAACCCATAATACACATTTATATTGAGCCCCTACTTCACTCTTTAAACGATTTGTACTTTATTTTCCCAATTGTAGCTATATGGCCAGTTCATTGAAATGGTACATAATTGTTACCCATTTTCTCTAAACCAAATCCGATATTTGTAATGCTCTGCTTAAATACCTCATTTTCTAGGTATTGCTTTCTCATAAAATTGACAAAGCTTATTAGGATCTGACAACAATCGAACTGCACAACATTATTTCTTTCCATTTCACTACATGTGTGCCATCTTCCAGTCCACCTATACTTCCCAATCTAACCTAAACATATAACTTCATGCTTCTGAACATAAAATGCCTCTATATACTTCCTGCATTTCTCCTCCTAAAAATTGTTGTTCAATCTTAGACACAGCTCCAATATAATGTCCACTGTGAAACATTCTCTGATTCCCCATACAGAGGTTACAGCTTCTATCAGGACCCCACAGACCAATGTTCATACTGCTAGTATAGTATTTTCTTTCTTTCTTTCTTTCTTTCTTTCCTTTTTTTCTTTTCTATCTTTCCTTTCTTTCTTTCTTTCTTTCTTTCTTTCTTTCTTTTCTTTCTTTCTTTCTTTCTTTCTTTCTTTCTTTCTTTCTTTCTTTCTTTCTTTCTTTCTTTCTTTCTTCCTTCCTTCCTTCCTTCCTTCCTTCCTTCCTTCCTTCCTTCCTTCCTTTTCTTTTTCTTTCTTTCTTTCCTTCTTTCCTTCTTTCTTTCTTTTCTTTCTTTCTTTCTCTCTCTCTCTCTTTCTTTCTTTTTCCTTCCTTCCTTCCTTCCTTCCTTCCTTCCTTCCTTCCTTCCTTCC
>NW_016804595.1:4844981-4855381 GCF_001698545.2 Rhinopithecus bieti
CTTCCCCATCTTTGTGGTTTTATCTGTCTCTGGTCTTTGATGATGGTGACGTACTGATGGGGTTTTGGTATAGGTGTCCTTCCTGTTTGATAGTTTTCCTTCTGACAGTCAGGACCCTCAGCTATAGGTCTGTTGGAGATTGCTTGAGGTCCACTCCAGACCCTGTTTGCCTGGGTATCAGCAGCAGAGGTTGCAGAAGATAGAATATTGCTGAACAGCGAGTGTTCCTGTCTGATTCTTACTTTGGAAGCTTTCTCTCAGGGCTGTAATCCACCCTGTGAGGTGTGGGGTGTCAGACTGCCCCTAGTGGGGGATGTCTCCCAGTTAGGCTACTCAGGGGTCAGGGACCCAGTTGAGTAGGCAGCCTGTCCATTCTCAGATCTCAACCTCCATGTTGGGAGATCCACTGCTCTCTTCAAAGCTGTCAGACAGAGTCGTTCGCATCTGCTCAGGCCTCTGCTGCTTCCCCTGTTGTTTTTTAGCTTTGCCCTGTCCCCAGAGGTGGAGTCTACAGAGACAGGCAGGTTTCCTTGACCTGCTGTGAGCTCCACCCAGTTCGAGCTTCCCAGCGGCTTTGTTCACCTACTTAAGGCTCAGCAATGGCAGGTGCCCCTCCCCAAGCCTCGCTGCTGCCTTGTGGTTAGATCGCCGCAGACTGCTGTGTTAGCAATGAGGGAGGCTCCGTGGGCGTGGGACCCTCCCGACAAGGTGTGGGATATATTCTCCTGGTGTGCCCGTTTGCTTAAAGCGCGGTATTGTGGTGGGAGTTACCCGATTTTCCAGGTGTTGTGTGACTCAGTTCCCCAGGCTAGGAAAAGGGATTCCCTTCCCCCTTGCACTTCCCAGGTGAGGCAATGCCTCGCCCTGCTTCGGCTCTCACCCAGCTGCAGCAGCTGACCAGCACCGATTGTCCGGCACTCCCCAGTGAGATGACTCGTGTACCTCAGTTGAAAATGCAGAAATCACCGGTCTTCTGTGTCACTCGCACTGGGAGTTGGAGACTGGAGCTGTTCCTATTCGGCCATCTTGCTCCGCCCCCCTAGTATAGTATTTTCTATTCATGTGAAATAGTTTATATGTTTACCTGTCTTCCAACCCTTTGACCTTCTAAGTCATAAAGCATGCCTTAGTCATCTGGAACAGAAAAACTACCCAATGAGGAGAAAATATTTGCACCTTAAGTACTGCACTTGGTGTCTTTATCAATCATAAGTAAAAGCATACAAAGAAGCAACAAAAAAGAACTTAACACCATAGAAAAGTGAACCAATTATTTGAACTTTCAAATCACACGAAAGAAATATCAAAAAGGATGGGAATATGCTTCACTTAATTTATATTTTAAAAAAGCAAATGAAAACAGAATCAAGATATTTACTCCAGCAGATTGGCAATAATTAACACATGTATCAGCCAAAGGTGACAGAAAATAGAAATTTTGTTTCAGTAATAATAGTGTAAGTTGACAGGCTTTTTTGTAGTACAGAGTAGGAAATGTCAAAATTTAAAACTGAATACACTATATTCACTACAAATTCTCCTTCTAGATATCTACAGAAATGTTTATATTTGAGTAAAATATATTCACAGATAATGAGTGTGGCAACTTTTAATGAATTAAAAGTGGGAACCAATCTAAATATTTATAAATAAGGAAACTGTTAAATAAATTATAATTCAATATTACTATGTAGATACTAAAGGTAGATAATAATGAGGTAAACCTACATGATATTTAAATAACATATAAATACTTTAAAATGTAGCCAATCTACATGAAAATGTGGCCATAATAATCTGCTAATTTAAAACAAAAGTAATAGAACAATATTCATAATATAAGCTCATTAAAATATATATGCATATAGAAAACACTCTAGAATATGTATACCACCTTCTTTAAAATGTTTATTTCTAGGAAACAGGAATGGAAAGTGGGAGGGAAAGCAATGGTGGCAGTAGAAAGGAGATTTCAACATTTTACTTCATATACTCCGTGTTATCACCTTAGGCATACAACAATATATTCAGCATTAAAATATAGAAAATGAGAAAGTGCACTATATATTTTATATAATGTAAAAATATTAAGCTTAGGAACACTGTTAGCTATGCTATAGTGCAACCAAATGATGTTTATGTTTGCATCTTCAAACCCCTGAGGATTTTATCTTTGCAGCACATAAGATGACAAATAGAAGGAGGAATCTATTGAAAAGTGATTGCTACATAAGGAGTGAAATGAGCATGAGTGAATGAGAGACCTTGATTCAAATCCCAGTTCTGATGCATCAACTGGTGAACTTTATATGTCGGAGCCTTATCTTCTTAAATATAAAATATTAATACTAGTACTTATCTTCTATGATTCTGAAATTGCTTGGTTCATAATGGATGCTTAATAATTTTTAGTTTATTTTATATTCTGCTACTTTATAAAACCTATCTTATTTGGAGATGAATAATAAGTTTTGGACCAAGATGTCTTTTACTTGAGGGGAGTGTCACAATGTAGTCAATGATGTGGTGATTTCCTCTCAATTTATAATGCAATATTGCCTTTAACCTCTAACTTCAAAATCATCATAATTTTATGCCTTTACTCATAAAATCACAGAACCATAAAACTAGAGAGAAAAAAAACCTTCAAAAGTAATTTAGCTCAGGTTTCACACCTGCTAGCAATATGATGGGCATGATAAAATAGCTATTGTGTTTTAATGATTCCCAAAAAGAAACTCTAGCCTTTCCTCGAATGACCGATCCATCAAATGTGTCATTTATGTCACATCCTATAGAAAATGGGCATTTAGAGGAAAAAAGATTTCCTTTTTTTTTTTGGCATCAAACTATTGCAGTTGTCCTCACTTATTATATTAACAATAGTGGAAGACAAGACATTTAACAGGAAAGATAAGATTCACAAGCAGGAAACAATTAAACTATAAGGAGGCAAAATTAAATGAAGTTATCTTTTGAGAAACAGTGAAAATAGATTATAATTTTAGATGTGAGGACAAATTCTTGACAGCATTCACTCTGTTACAATTCCCGAATCAGTTGTTTCACTAGCTGTTCATGGCAAAAAGATTCCAGCAATTTTAATACATGATTCCAAGGGGATTTGCACAAAAATTCCTCTCCAGTAAACAAACAACACATTTTCTGGCAGGTGATCATGACCATATTGTTTTGAGTAAACAGGTACTTTGTTCATCAATAGTTCTTAGATGTATTAAGAGTGTTTCATAACTAATACTACGTAGCTTAAAGTTCTGCACCTACAATCTCACTATAGAGAGGTGCACTTAGTTTTCTACTTGATAACATCTATGCAAAACCAGGAAGATTTTGCCAAAAGATAGAAATAAGACAATTACATTAACTGGAAAAACCGCTGAGCAATAAGAAACATTTTAATTGAAAATCAAATAATTATTCTACCTGAGGATTAGAATTCCATTTGCAATGACAAAGAAAATAAATCAGTTAAACATAATTCATCCTTAATATCTATGAAAATTCAGTAGCCAAAATTAGATAATCTTGTGTTTACTTTTACCACATGAGAGATCAACATTCTCTACTAGTAACAAAACTATTTCTGTCCAGGTTCGGTGGCTCACCCTGTAATCCTAGCACTTTGGGAGGCCGAGGTGGGTGGATCACTTGAGGTCAGGAGTTCAAAATCAGCCTGGCCAACATGGTGAAACCTTGTCTCTATTAAAAATACAAACAATTAGCTGGGAGTGGTGGCAGGCACCTGTAATCTCATCTACTTGGGAGGCTGAGGCAGGAGAATCGCTTGAACTGGGGAGGCAGAGATTGCAGTGAGCCGAGTTAACGCCACTACACCATTGCACTCTAGCCTGGGCGGCAGAGCGAGACTCAGTCTCAAAAAAAAAAAAAAAAAAGGAAAAAAAAAAACCTGTTTCTTCAAATGTATTACAACTACCAAGCCACTGTTCAAGAAAGTTTTGACTAAACGCTTCTCCCATAAAATGGCTAAGATCTGGAACCCAAAATTTAGAAGGTAGGAGTTAGAGTTGGCCAAACTTTTCAGGTAATTTTACGTTGGCATTACTTTGATTTGATTTTGCCAACCCTTATTAACTGGTTTATGAAGGCTGTTGGTTGTGATACAACTTTGAAAGTATAAAGCCCCCCAGGACATCAGTTTTTATTTTAATTATTTAAGTTACAAACTCATATAATTGCAGAAAAAGACTAAGGGAAGAATTATCTTACTTCTCTTTTGATGTTCTACAAAAAGTAGCTGCTCTTATTTACTAGTTCTCAAACCTGTTTATGCATCTAGGTACCTAGGACACATGAGCTCTCTGTAGAACAGCATAATGTAAATACCTCATTTACATTCCATCATAAAACTAAAATAACAAAAAAAAATGAAGCTGAAATGAATATATCTGTGCAATAAATAACATCTAATACTAATTGAAAATACAAACATTTTAGGAATCCATAAATAAATAACATTAACCAATTAAGTAAATCTAATGTAATGGCTGAGGATTAATGACAAGTAACAGGAAAATGCACTCCTAAAGTGCACTCCTGAAGTGCTGGGGTTACAGGCTTGACTTAAACAATTAAAAACTTATTAATTTGGTCATCTGCTGGCCCATATTATGAAGACTTAGAAAAAATATTTTTGGAAAAAGAGATTAAAATAGAGAATATTCTAGCCATTATTAGCTTTTACTTCTTTTTGAAAATTGAGGAATTACAATTATTTACTTTTAAAAGCCAATATCTGGACCAGTTCACAGAAAACCAATATTGGCAGTTATTTTGAGTACATCTGGTCTATGTACTCAGTGGTTCTACTTAATTGATATATCTCACTGTGTAAGTGATAAGGATATTATCAGATTTAAAAAATCAAAATAAATTAAAGCAAATAATGGAAGAAAAACACTTTACTCACCTTTAAAATAATTAAAATTTACCAAACATTTGTTAATTATCAAGCATTGTTCCTAAGTGTATTACATGTATTATTTTATGATTTGTATTGTAATTATATTAAGTACGTTAAGGGGAAATTTATATTTATGTATAACAAAATCATATATATTTCATTTCTATTTTATATACTTCAAAACTGGGGCACAGTGAAATTAAGTACATTAGGCAAAAATCCATAAAATCTTCAGTGGTGGAACCAGGCTTTGAATCTAGAATTTGCCTTCAGGGTCCATGTTTTTAAATACATAAAACACCTCCCAGCTCTGAAGACTTTGGATTTTAGATAGTCTCATTATCCTTTCCAGACTTGAAATGCTTTACTTTTATGGAGACTTTATTGAGGATTCCCGATTCTAGCATTTGGTAGGTAAATGACCTGTGGCTTTATGCAACATTTCTTCATTTAAACTTTATTCATTAAGTTGTGTAACAATGAAGTGTCACACAAATAGTGTGCCCCGTTACAGGTCCTTCTTTCTGAAAAAGGTTGTACTGGTTGACCAAATACATGCTAAGGCTTAACTAAAACCATAATGCAAGCCTTTCTCAGAAAGAAGAACCTGTAATGGGGCACACTATGGGTATTTGTCACTTCATTGTTACACAACTTAATGAATAGCAACCATGTTTTTCTCTCTCAGAGAGAGAATTACAGACTGAACTACTGATGTGACACAGCTTGGCCTTGAAAAATACAAGTAGAAATTATCATTTACTTTGCTTCGACAGCAAGAACCTCAGAAACAGATTCTGGTTCTTCTCAATTAACTTTTCTCCTATTATTTTGAAAAACTTCAAATCTACTGAAAACATTTTTTTAAAAAGAGTACAACTTACATCTCTAAATGTTTACCTGTATACAACACTAATATTTTGCCACATCTAATTGATCTCTTTTTCTCTCTTTCTAAATATGTGTGTGCACGTCTGAGATTGTGTATGTGTACACAAAATTATACATATTTTATGTGAGAACCATTTGAAAGTAAGTTGTAAATAGCATGGTATTTCATCCTGAACACTTTGGCATGAATTTCTTAAAAAAAAAAAAAAAAAAAAAGGACTTCCATCTATATGTTTACAATTCTGTTATTTCAAGAAATATAACAATACTATTATCTCAAAAAAATACTGTATACTAATATTACTCATACAGTTTATATCTAAATTTACCAATTGTCTCAAGAGTAGCCTTTGTAGCTATTTTCCTCCTGGATTTTTTTAAATCCAGGATCCAAAAAGGGGCATATATTGCATTTACTGGCATGCCCTTTATTACCATTAACCTATAATGGTTTTCCCCATTTTGAAATTTTAACTTTCATCACACTGATATTTTGAAGTTTTGAGGCCTGTTACTTTTAGAATATCCAACCATTTGGATTTGTCTGATTGATTCCTTGTTATTAGATTTGGGTTAAATATTTTTGCAAAATAATTCCAGAAAGGTGCTATTGACTTTACTACCTTGTAAGATTCTCTTATTTGAATGTGTTTTAACATACCTCTGGTTTTTCTAATCAATCTTTATATTTCCTGGTCCTAATGCTTAATATATTTATGTTTTCATTTCATTTTGTATTTTCTTGTTAGAAACATTCACATTTCATTTAACATAAGAGGTATTCATCAATCAACTGGCTCTGACATTTCATGTTCTATGTTTTCAAAAAAAAAATCAATTAAGAATAAAAGTCTACCAAGAATATTCAACTCTTTCACTCTAAGTATTTTTTAAATCCTGTTAACATAACTGTGCTGGGTCTGTGGACTAATACGGCAGTAGTCAGTAGCATTGAGCATTGTCACTTTTCTCAATAATAATGTCTGCACAGTGATTTGTGATTTTTAAGACATTTTCATATACATTATGTCATTTGTTCTTTAAGACTTCTCGTAGAGTCAGGCCTACGATATAGTATTATTTTTTAATAGAAGAGTGAAACAAAGGTTTATTCTAAAATGACATGTCCATTGGCATATGGATAATATGTAGTAGCACTGAATTTAACCATAAGTACTAGAACTGAAAATTCAGTGCTCAGTTTGGTTTTTATTCTCCACCACATCATATTATCCTTCAATAATGGTAGTAAGAAACCTTCCCAAATGACACAAAACACCTCATTAAAAAGTCAGCTATATTAACAATCTTTTCCAGGAAATTTCAAATACAGCTACCTAATGTTTCTTCCAATCACTTAAATTTGTGCCTTTTTTTCCAGTCATTCTCACATCATCTATGGGTTCCAATTGGTTGAAGGCATTTCTGCCTCATTAGTTTTTAATTGGCTCACACTGACACTTCTGCAAATAACCACCCTAACCTCCAGCCCTCTTCGTGGAGTTCCATATCCCCCAGAGCTAACATGCTAAGTATGTGTAGAAATGGTTGACTTTAACATCACCACCGTGAGCAGATCTGGGTAAAATGTAAAGTATTGTTGGACTTAGGAATTTCTGAGGAAAATATATTCTGGAATTGCTACTGTGGCAATTGATTAAGAAAACAAAAAGAAAAAAAAACAGTGGTAGAAAGAGCTGGACTGGGAATCAGAAAGTCTATAACTCTGATAAACTACTAAACTTCTCTGAGCTACCAGTTTCTAATCTTCCTAATACTTATTTACTTAAATAAAAGAATGCCATTGAACTTAAATTATCTCTAAGATTCCTGCCAGCTATGAGATTCAATGATTTTATTGACTGTGTATTAGGGATAATATAAATAACTTCAAATGGAATTGAACTCTGCCCTGGGAAGAATATTCCTTTTTTCTCTCTTTTGAGACTGAGTCTCGCTGTGTCACTCAGGCTGGAGTGCAGTGGCACAATCTTGGTTCACTGCAACCTCTGCCTCTTGTGTTCTAGAGATTCTTCTGCCTCAGCCTCCTGAGTAGCTGGGATTACAGGTGTGTCACATCACTCCTGGATAATTTTTGTATTTTTAGTAGAGACGAGGTTTTACCACGTTGCCCAGGCTGGTCTCGAACTCCTGGCCTCAAGTAATCCACCTGCCTCAGCCTCCCAAAGTGCTGGAATTATATGCATGAGCCACCATGATGTCCGGAATATTCTATTTTAAATTTGTCAGTGATCCACAAAGGGAAACCAATACTTTCCTAAGAAAGTATTTTAATTTTCAAAATATAGAAAATACTTTTTTGGCAAATATTTTAATGATTTTTATATCTTACTAATTTGACAGTATTTTAAATGAAAATGATACATAACATTACTGACAACCTTTTTTTTTTTTTTTTTTTTCAATGTACGGTATGGTTTCATTGTTTTTTTATTTAAGTTCAGGGTTACGTATGCAGGGTGTGCAGGTTTGTTACCTAAGTAAATGTCTGTCATGGTGGTTTGTTACACAGATCATCCCATTACTTAGGTATTAAGCCCAGCATCCACTAGCTATTCTTCCTGATCTTCTTCCTCCTACCAGGCCCTGCCCTCTGCCAGGCCACAGGATGTGTTGTTCCCCACCACTTGTTCATGTGTTCTAATCATTTAGCTTCCACTTATAAGTGAGAACATGCAATATTTGGTGAAAACCTTTTTTCTTATGTTAACTATTGTCTTTTTGTTTTCAGTGTGTTTTGAGACTTTAATATTGTCAATTATATATTGGAATAATCTACCTGTACAGCATTTTAAATATGAAGCACACAGCGGACCACTGTATTAGTACCTTTCATACGAATGATCATAATAATCACAATAATAATCAATATCTGCACTTTCTTTATGTTCAGTAAGTTCAATTCCCAAAATTGCCTGTTGCTTCTAATTTCCCTCAATCACAGATAAAATTTAATTTTGTCTATTAACTTTGTATATTTAATTTTGTATAGACAGCTTCCAAAGGGCAAAAGAGATAACTAAAATTCACTTAGCCACTAGAATGGCATTGCTGGTCTAACAGCATATTCACAATAGACAGAGAGATGTAGCACAACATGGTCCAAAGTATGCAATCTGGGGTTAGACAGTCCTGAGTTTAAATTTCAGCTCTGCCATTTCCTAGTATATCAGGATTACTGAGAAGTTTGGAAACAATGATGTGGAATACTGAGTACACTTCCCAGAACATTATATGCATTTAACTAATGGCAAACATCTGTAAACTCCAGTAATACGACAGCATTAAAGTTCGACCTGCTTAAAGAGTGGTAGACCTTCTGTAGAACCAAGTTAGCAAATATTCAGTATCAGTACACTGGAAAGATATCAGAAAATCGATTAGCTTTGCTCCTCTAAGATAAGGGCTCTCAACCTTTTCATTATAACCATCTCACACAATTACCTCTACAGTCTTGGTCGTCTGTCATTGTCCTACATCTTGTGGATCACACTGACACATATTCAGTGGCTCACACCACAAAGTAGTAATTATTGTTACCTCATCCTCCCTATCATTTGCTGCTGTTACTCATCATCACCAAGTCAATTCATTTTCATTCCCTAAATGTCTCTGCAGTGTATCGTTTCTTTTCTCTAGTTTTTAAATCTTCACTGCCACCATCTTCTCCTGAGCTATTGTAATAGTCTCGTAATTGGTCCCTTACATACACACATAGCTCCCTCTGATACATTATTTACTCACGTTTAAAATAAACACACATACACAAATGTGTTAACTGACCTTCCCTAATTCAAACACATAGACAACATCCCAAGTCCTTAGAATGAAAACCAAAACCCTTACCACAGCCCACAAGATTATAGATGATTTGGAGCCGTTATTTACCTGTTGAGCTCAATCCAAGCTCCTTTCTCCTTCACTCTCTGTGCTCTGGTCACGTTAGTCTTCCTTATTTTATTTATTTATTCATTCATTTATTTAGAGACAGAGTCTTGCTCTGTTGCCCAGCCTGGAGTGTAGGGGTGTGATCTCGGCTCACTTTGAAACCTCTGCCTCTTGGGTTCAAGTGATTCTCCTGCCTCAATCTCCCGAGTAGCTGGGATTACAGGCACCCACCACGACGCCTGGCAAATTTTTGTATTTTTAGTAGAGAAGGGGTTGTATCATTTGACCAGGCTGGTCTCAAATTCCTGACCTCATGATCCTCCTGCCTCAGCCTCCCAAAGTGTTGGGATTACAGGCATGAGCCATTGTGCCCGGCCTAGTCTTCTTTAATTGCTGTGAGTATTGCTATTGTCTTTAACCTTAGGTTTTTTACACAGTGTTCCTTCTGCCTAGAACATTCTCCTCATCTTTCTACAACACTCACTCTGTTAATCCTCAATTGGTCAGATATCAAATCAAACACAACTTCCCAAGGGAAGCCCTTATTTCCCCCACTCAAATCATAAGAAGTCAGGTCTTTCCCTTCTATGCTCTCATACTGCCATTTCCCTTCAGCGTATATCTGTCACTCTTAGTAATTCAAATATATATATATATA
>NW_016804595.1:4856338-4879979 GCF_001698545.2 Rhinopithecus bieti
ATATATATATATATATATGGTGTGTGTGTGTATGTATATATATACACACACACACACAAATTTGTAATATATAAATTTATAAAACTATACACATATATAGTGTGTATTTATATTCTTTAGCAATATATATATTTCTTTAGCAATTGTATATATATACATATATACACACTATATATATGGCTGAAGAAATAACTTTAATGCATTTAGAAAACTCAAAATCAAAATTTCCCTGCCGGCACTGCAGGGTCCCCTCCCTTTGGCTGGCCCTCCTCTCAGAACACCAAGCACTCCTGGGCACTCAAGGTCCTTCTTGCCCACATGGGGGCAGGAGGGGCACAGGGAGACCCTGCATTGTCCCCGATCATTGCAACGGTGCCCCTTGTGCCTGTCAGTCTGGGTGAAGTTGCCCCATGGGTGCAGTGGGGAAGTGGTGGGGACCAGAAGCTGAGAGAGGCCTGGCCAACAAATGGGACTAGGCTGGACTCCCTGGACATAGCAGGGATATATATATATATAAATGTTTTATATATGTAAATGCGTGTGTGTGTGTGTATATATGTGTGTGTGTATATATGTATGTTTTTATATATATAAAGATATAAACATTTAGACCCACATGACACTATTTAATTGTATAGTTAAATTGTGTCAATACCAATTAAATATAAAAGCCCATCTATGAAAAAAATGCCTTTGAACTAGTAGTTGCACTAGGAAAGATTTTTATAAGAACTGGGGCTATCATGGAATTAACTGCAATGAATAATAAAACTGAACTTTCCAGTTGCCTAAGCTTCTGCTACTTCTGAGGGGCAGAATGGCTGTCCTTAGCTGCCCAGGTGGTGGAACAGTTGAACAGGATGCTTGTAGGTCAGGGATCTGGGCTGCCATGCAGAAACTAGGATCACTATTTTTAGTCAGTACAAACAACTGAATTCTCCAAAGAGTTTCAAACTGCATAAACCAGATCCACTTCCACTAAGGTTCCTAGAAGCACCATTCAACTTGCCTAATATAGTCTTTTATCTTAGTAATTAATTGTCCAGCAACAAGTGAGAGTAACTATAGAGTTGTTATATTTGGCTATTTATTTTCCTACAGTGGGCAAATAAAAAATAAAAATTTTATTTTAAGTATTGATAGAAATAAACAGAATAGCCTGGAATTTCTTTAAGTTTCCTAAATTTTCATAAATTAACTAAATCAATGAGTTATGTTTGCTTTCAATGTACTGACACACCTTTAGCCAAACTCAGAAATGAAATATATAGTGAGAAGGGAGAGAAAATTAATTGCAGAGAAGATAAAACACTGATATATTTGAAAGACATAATTGGCCAATACAATTAGGATAGAAAATAGAGTCTCAAAATTGGATCTAAGCTAAAATGGTTCTATGAAAAAAATTTTAAAACAAGCTTTTATGGCAGGTCTAAAATGGTATATTCCTTCTAGAAAGAGTAATTTGAAGAGCCAATTAATTCATAGTAGACAGTAATCTTTGAGTTAATGGTATTTAATCAAAATGACAGGGTTTCTCTTTGAATTTGAGGGTAATGACAAATGAAACCTTAATTAGATTCTTGCCTTCCAGGAAAGAGTATGGGCCACTGGATTTTTGCACAAAATATACCATAGCTACTCACATAATTTCTTTAGTTGCTTATTTATTTTCTTCCAATTTTAAGTAATATATATACTGCTTGTTTCCCGCTTTTACAGGTAAAAGTCTGTTTCTCTGTCTATGTAATTTCCCATAATTTATTCTAATGAGGCTAGTATCATCTACAGAATACTAGAATGAATTCAATACTAAACTAAAACTTTGCTTTTATGAGATAACATGCAATTGTGAGACACATTTAGGAGTTTCCACTTAGGCAGCTTGAGATAAACTGAATATAATACATTCAAACAGAACATTAAATGAAAGAGAAATAATATAGAAATAGTAATCAGAGCTTCGTCAAGTTAAGATTAGAGATGCAGGCTTTTACACTGAAGTGAATCTACCATATTTTAGATACTTAAGAAATGTTCCCCAGTGTGTTAACCACATTTCATTGCTTAAGGTAATGCAGAGCAGGGTATGAACAAGAAAGCCTAATGTATGATTTCCAACGAGTGAGGCAGGACCTTATACATATAATGCTGTGTCCATTATAATAATAATGAACAAAGAGCTATACAAACACACTCCTTGTCAGTTTCTAACCCATACTCTGGCAGAACAGTTGGAAATAAATGCTCAATAGAGATGTCTGCTGAGTTGATGCTGACATATAAGTTCCATGTTATTGATCTACACGTGGGAAAAAAATTGAAAGGATTTTTTTTCTCTAGTTATTAAAAGTCAAGGGTCAGATGAGCTCCCTGAATGGGGCCTATTAGTCTAACTTGCCCCGGTCTAAAAAAACTGTTGGCATTAGGATAAACTATACATTCCAGAAAAGTGATTCTCAACTCTCTCCTGATTGTTACTGATGATATGTTGCAGAAGCCAGTAATTTGTTACTAATATTAAATAGTAATTTTAGTGGGTGATTTGTTTTTTTAAAAAAAAAGAAGGGCATGTTCAGGGTGATATATATGCCACCTTCTTGCATTCTAATAAGGTATGTTTTTCAGAGTAGACATCACAACAAGCTACTGGAAATAAAATACAGCCAAAAGATTATTTTATCTTAGCCACATCCAGCAGTGTGATCACACAGAGACAATGATCATGGATTTAGTTGTGGGGCAAAAAAAAAAAAAAAAAAAGGCTGAGAACTGTAATCTCAGATTGTGAAAGGGAAACAGAAAGGTCTACTGACCAGTGATTGACAATACTTCTGTTTAAAAACATGCTTTCAATCGATTTAATATTTTTCCATATTTATGCCAGGATAATTAAGATCAATTGAATAAATCTACAGAAATAAGCTCCAATTGGATTTAATTTGCAAAAAATTTAAAAGCTGCACATTGTTTTAGAAAAAAGACAGGTCAAAATGAGACAAGATTTGTATTACCAGCTTACATGTAAGAATGTCATTGAATGTTTTGAAGATAACATTTTGAGGAATGTAGAAATAACACTGAGAGGAATTTTACCACTAATTATTATAGAATATTTAACACAAATATAACCTTTAGATATGATTCATTTTTCTAAGTGAATTTGAAAGTATTTAGGTATGACTATGATAGAGTCTCTGCTACTCCCTACTGTAGGATACACATCATCAACTTCATATATTCACTATATTCCTCCTTCAGTAATTGAATTTGTCACTCCTGTTAAAAAAAGACCATACACAGATGATAAAGGATCAACCTTGTGTGGTTTCATGAAAGGCTGCTTTATGAGATTTAACAACAGATTAATGCTATAAATGCTGATGCTAAATGTAGTCCATTGAACAATCCTAAAAAGTAAAAAGACTAATTACATAAGTTGATGTTACACATGAACACAGAGAAAATATGTTCTCAGAAAAAATTAGATAACAATCTCAACATTTATATAAACTCCTGATTAAATACAACCAAGAAAAAAAGTTTAAGGGAATACATATGTTTTTTAATTTTTTCTTTTCCTGCAAGGTCTATAAATTATCTTTCACATAAGCAATGACATCATTCATTTCATTAAATAATTTATGTTTTGTAGAATGTCTGCTGAGTTTACAAAGATATGATTAGGACTATTAGAGATGCTTCCGTTGGTGGGATTCAACACCTCAAGTAAACCTATTGACATTCATGGTGAGTTGACAAGTTAACCCTTGCCTAACTGAATCATTTAGCATTTTCAAGATTACTTCCTTGTTTAGAACTTAAACTTACACTCAAAACTTGGAGGAACTGACAACAGTGGAAGGTACCAGCCATAAAATGTTGTCCATTGCAAAGCAGTAGAAATGAGTAGGAAGATTTGTGGGTGTTCCCGGGAACTCATCAGTCTCCTGTTCATTTTCAATAGGAGACTCACAAGTTCCTGCAAATGCACACAAACTTATTCTAAGCAGGAACCATTTGCAGATAAACAGCTGTTCATATTTCCTCCATTTCAAGTGAATACAGTAATCTGTTCCCCTGGAGTATCTTCAGCAGCTTGGCTGGTGCTTGTGATTCTTTCCAAACTGTTGTGGGCATCCCAGACACTAGTCACCTTCATTTATCTATTCAATAAATATTGATTGAGCATCCCTTAAGCAGGTCACTGTTCCTGTTTTAAGGATAGAGTGATAAATAATTTATCGCCTTTGGGGCAATTCTAGCAAACATTAGTCCAGTTCACTTTCAATCATGCCTGAGTCAAAGTATCAGTCTCCAATGCCAAAGGAGAGGCAGTGGCATTTAAATTTGTACTTCCTGGTACAATGGGAAGAATCTAGGAAAGGGAACTATGACATCAGAATTCTAGCCGTACTGCAGCTAAGACATAGCAGGATTTCCATGTCATGCCATTTAACATTTTTGGCTTCAGTTTTTTTTTTTATTTCTATAATTATTATTTGGGCTATTTTACTTTTCATTCTGGATATAAATGTGTGATGATGATATAATAACTGGAAACAAGAATGGAAGCATTTATAAATAAATGTAATGTTATTGAATTTGTCTTTTCTACAAAAAAAAAACTGCCTTTGTTTTGGCAATTACTGGCAATTTTAAATGTATTATTAATAACTGGCATCTTTTCTACCAGCCAACACATAAATTATTTTCTCATATAAAATAAATGGTTAATTTGTCATTTAATGGCTCCTAACATTGAAACTTATTTTTATCAGCTTTAATTTCTCCATCAGATCTCAGACTCTAGCTCTAATGTTCTAAGAAGACAGGCCCAGTTCTTGACCAGGAAGGTGGTAATCATCAAGGTAAACATTTTTCCAGGACCAGTTTTAGTCTTTGCAGTTTTTCTGAAACTTTAAGCTCTAGATAATTTTGCCTATGTTAGGTTGTTCAAATGAAAAAAATAAATATCCCACTCTCTCTTCTCCCCATAAAAAGTATGTGTATAAGCAATTATGCCTGTGTACACACATATACACACACACACAGGGTCTTTGTCCTTAAAGGTTCCCAGCTGGTAAAATGTCATGCACTCATGCTTATAGAATAGCATACAGATCCATTTATTTTACTACCGTATGCCCTTGTAAGAGATAGTATGTAAATGCTTTATTGAAGAGGTTTAATTTTCAAGCCCTATCTAGGAATTGGAAGAAATTAACTACAGGTTTTCTAGGTTTTTTGTTTTCTTTTGTTTTGGTGGGGCAAAAGAAGGGGTTTTGATCTCAGTAGACTTCTCTGTCCCTGGAGCTTGGATTTCTGTCTCTGTCTCACTGTTAAAGGACTGAGACCACATCTCCATATAATTGGGTTGTGCAGGTAAGCAGTTACTGTCTTTTCCTAAATGGGTACACACTTGTGTACCAGGGTCAGCACTGCCATGGAGCCTTGATCAAAGGGGCCTGCTTGGTATTTCATGAGGTGGAAGAAAAATGCCACAATGAATACAGCCTCAAATACTCTGATTTGTGAGTTTTATGTGGTTGAGTGTAGAAGTTTCTCCAAATGGACCCAGAGTCAGTTACTAGTATGGCAGAGGAGTTTGGAGGACAATAGAACATTCTCTCTTTAAGCTCTACTAGGACTGGGGAAGGAAGTAGACCTCATGAACAACCTCCTCACTATGTGGCTATATTAAAATCGGTGAATATCTATTTATGTAAATCATATGCTATAAAGGTTATTTGCTATTAAAGTCCCCAATTAAAATTCCAAATTGACAGTCAAGAATCCTTGAAATAGCCTAATCAAATAGGAGTATATCACCACTTTATCCAAGGAATAGGCATCCTCTAGGCAGAGGCACCATCCTGTTTTTCTTGTTTCCACACCTAGAAAATCTTCAGCAGCTAACAAATCAATTGACTAGTATATGAAATTTATATTGTAAATGAATAAATCATCAGTAACTCAGAGAACATATATTAAAACAGTTTTCTAAAGGGTAGAGTAGGTGGCTAAGTAAACGTGATACAATCATTTCCTTTATAGTGTTTGCGTTAATGTTTTACCTAATAATGAAATGTACGTTATTTGTGGCAAATGCATATCAAAGATGCAGATATACAAAGATGACAAGGAGAAACATTAAATAGCAATAAATGGTGCAAACCAAGAAACAGAGGAGGAAATGTTGAAGTAATAGTGGAGCAGTATATAAAAGTTTCGAGTTCTACAAGCACAAATCTGTATCTAACTATCACTCATAGAATAAGCAATGTATTCTATGTGTGCATCACATGATATTTAATCTCTCTGAGACTCAATTTTCTCATTTCAAAATGTGGATACTAATAGTACCTATCTCATAGTATTTTATCATTCTTATCAGCATTATTGTCATTATTGAGGGTAAGGAATGGAACATAGAGAACAAATTGAATGTTACAGCCCTGTTACTGAATTTACATATTAATGCAAAAATCTTGAAGCAGGAAAGGAATTTCTGGATAAAAAAAATCTCAAGAGTATTAGTAAAATTAACACCTAACCCATTATAATCATGAAAAATCTACTAATAACACTGTCATTATAGTGAATCTGGTACCTTTGGGTGGAGTATAGTTTCTATTTCTAGGGAACTGTTTCCATATTATTCAAAAAGTTATTTAAGATGATGAAAATTATATCCATTCCTTGTACTTCTATTAAGAGACATCATTCCTTAACATCTTTATAGCTCTTTGACAGCCTTTCTGCTACTTATTATTATCAATACTGAAATAAATTATTCAGAGAATACTGATGCAATTTATGAGGTCACAATAAAGAAAATGGTCAAAGTCACAGAAATACTAATATTTCTTACATACAGAGCAACATCTTTTAGAATGGGAATTTAGACTACATTAATACTGCAAGACACTTAAAAGTTTTTATGAGTTTTCTATTTTAAGATACTTTTTTTTAAGCACTCTTAACATTATTCATGTTACTACCTCTTTGGCTAATAAGCATTTTCTATCCTTATCCCAGTGTCTGATCTTTAGACAAACAAAATAAACTGTTAGAAATAACAAACTTGTTCTTTCTTTACAATTTTTTTACCTCATCAAATTGCTATGTTCATAAAGTATACTAAGTGGTTGAAATATGTGGAGATAAATCTGAATTTTAAAATTTGCACCCCATGCTAGACTGCATTGATGCACCTATCAAGGTTTTTGACTGGAATTATGAAAAACAGGCAGTCATAGTGTACTGAGCTCTAAGAAGTCAAGTTCTCAAGTTTGAGATTTGCTTATCCTTATTTCTCCATAGTCAATGGCACTATGCCCATACACTTTAGAGAAAATGTGTGAAGAAGAGATCATGATAAAATATGAATTTATGTATTGATTCATGCTTTCAAAGATATTTGTTTGACACTAAGTTCATAACTGATAAAAATGTTCACCAATGCAATTGTACTTTTCTTGCTTATTCTTGATACTGAATCTGACAAAAAGATTCGTGACTAGCGATAGCCACATATTTTTACTAATAATCCATATTTTATAAAACCAACAAAAACTATATATACAACTTAAAATCAAAAGCAACTTAACATGTAAATAAAAGCAATGATAATGTCATAATTAAAAAGACAATTTCTCTTGACATACTCTTACTGAAAATAATTATGCCAACTCAAAAAATTTTACTACTTGGCATAAGAAACAGCAATGATAACTGTATTGACTTTAATTCCGTTAGATACTCGTTTCTATTCTGAGTCATACTACCCTATTGAATATTATAATAAAATAGTGTTCCTTAAATAGTTTTTAATTAGTTTTAATTTGGAGAAAGAGTTTTATACTAGTACTACAATGACAAAAATGTTTAAACTTAAATTATTTTTTTAGAAAAAAAAGATTTCTGTTGAAGTATTTCATAAAAACCCCACTTAATTTTCAAAGAATTTAAGTATATCCAACCCTGATTATATCTCAAGTAGTGACAGCATATACTATAAGAAATGATTCAAAATGCTTTATGCATCTCTACCTTTCTTTTAATTAAAACAAGTTTTACATGCTTGATGCTTAAAGATCCAAATATTTTAAATGTCTACAAAAGTCTCTACCCAATCCAACAGTCTTCCTGGGAGCAAGCATTGTTAACAGTTTAACATTAATCTCCCAGAATGTTTCCATCTAGTATAATGACGTTTTGTTTGATTTTATTGCATGAATTGGGGCCATTTTACTCATTGAGTCCTGCAAATTACTTTTCACATTTCTCAATATATGATGGTCATTATACCATGTTAGGACATCTGACTATTTTTAATGGCCAACTATTTCCCATCAATGACTAGTTCCCCCTCAGCCCATTACAATGCTACAATTAACATCACTCTGAGAAAGTCTATTTATTTTAAGTATAGACTAAGTATTTCTTAGTAAAAGTCATGCGGTTTTTTAAAATATAAATTGCTAAAACCCAACAAATTATCCATCAGAAAGGCAATTTGCACCCCCAACAGCAGAGAATAACAGTAATCATTTGTCTGTGTCCTTGACAACACTGGTTATTATCATTTTATAATTTAAAAATTTTGATGGAACAAAATAATATCTTATTGTTTTTAGTTTTTTTCTGATAAGAAATATAATTGAACATGCATTAGTGTGTTCCATATTTCTATTGATTACTTGTGTGTCTTTTTCACAAATAAGTTATTCATACTTTTTGACAATTTTATTCTATATGGTTGCAGTTACATTGACTTTCAGGAGCTATTTAAAATTTTATCACGGATAATAACAATGTCTTACATATTACAAAAATTTGCTTCAAGTTTTATGCTTAAAATTAACTTTATTATGATGTCTTTCACATTATATAGTCATTTTTAAAGCTTACGTAGTTAAATATGTCAATCATTTCTCTTATGACTCAGTTTCATTTCTTGCTTAGTAGTACATTTACCACCCTAATATTAAAATACACTGCTATAGTTGCTTATTTTTTAGTTTATTTTACTTTTAGATATTTCATTTAACTAAAATTAACACTTTTATATTATGAGAAGCAATATTATTTTGCCAATGAGTAGAAATGTGTCAACTTTTACATTTTATTAAGAAATATATAATATTTGTTGATATGACAGAGTGTAGAATACAATTTCCCTTTAAAATTTATTTTAAGTTGGCAAATAAAAGTTGCATATATTTATCATGTACAATATGTTGCTTTGAAATATGTGTACATTGTTGAATGGCTAAATCAAGCTAATCAACATATGAATTACTTCACATAATTTTTTGTAGGAAGAATACTTAAAATCTAACATCTTAGTAATTTCAAGAACAAAAAACATTGTTATTAATTGTAGTCATCAAGCTGTACAATAGATTTTAAACTTATTCCTCCTATCTAACTGAAATTTTGTATCCTTTCACCAACATCTGTTACAGAAATTACAATTTTATGCCTATATGTACATGAATATCTTCAGTAATTATCTATTTTACTGACCTAGTTTCTATCGCTGTACCTGTCCCAAAGCCTTTATCATATATGTGTAAAACCTATTTGAAATTTCATAGGTCAAATACTAGTTGGGAGCTAATTACAATAATTCAAGAGAAATTTTGATGGTCTACATAGTCAAGGCGGTTTGAAAAAATAGTGCAGGTTTGATAGACATTATTGCACACTATAAAAGTCATCAGAATCAAAATGGAGAACCTAATGATTAAAAACAAACAAACAAACCTGGCAAACAGTGCTGGGAAAGGTTATCAAGAGAGGGTTGTCACATTTGTATGCCTGAGAACAAAATGATCACAAAAGATTGCAAAAACTGCAACCTTGCAAAAAGGCCATGGCAACCTTTCACAAAAAGTACTTCTTGAAGGACATCTGTCCAGAAACTGCCTGTCCACCCTCTCACTTGTATCACCTGTGTTATTAATCTTTATAGGATAATTATCTTTAAAAAATTATGTAATCCTCCAAATTTTTCCTTTAAAAACTTTTGTCTTCCTTTACCTCCCTGAATATGCACCTAATTTATAAGTGCAAACACATTCCCATTTCTGTGCCCCACTCATGAATAATACTTTTTTTGTTTGTTTTAGAGAGCCTCTCTCTGTTTGATATGTAGATTGACAGTAGTCAGAATTGACAGAACCTAAGCATTACTGGGATGTCACAGGAGGGAGAACCAAGGGAGACATCCAGATCTCTTGCTTAGTAATGGGATGATTTTTTTATGTTACTTAGATATAAGACAAAGGAGGCAGAGCAGATCTTGGGGAAAAAAAACAACTTCATTTTTTTTTTTTTTTTTTTTAATTTTGAAACATTATAGAGGTAGCTAAGTATACACACCCCATTTAAGGAAAAATCTAAGATAGAGATAAAGATTTGGAAAATATCAACATAAAGCACTAATAAAATCACAGTAGTTAATAACATTAAACGTTCAGAATGCCAAAAGGAAGATAGTCCAGTAACGAATTTTAAAGGGCTCTAATATTTAAAAGACAAGGAAGTACAGCTTTCAAGAGAGGGCACTCGACAGAAGAATGGAGGACAGGCTGAAAAGTGTGAACTGAAAGCAAAAAGAAGCAAGCATTTGCAAATGAAGAAAGATACAATGCAGGCAACTTTGTTGTGTTCATGTTAACTACTTATAAAATTAGTACAATTAAGAATATTTTCTTATATCCCATTCTAAATATGAAATTCAATTTGAGTTATCTCGTAATCTGTACCCATTTGGTACATGTGGTTTTATTTTAGTTCATGTTTTCCTGTCACTGTATTAAATGAGAATATTTTCCAATATATTATGAATTTTATCATACGTATCACTATTTCAGAGTCAAAAGACAGATGTAACTATGTATGCACAAGATGTCAGCTAGAATGTGAGCAAGAAATCTCATAATGAGAATGTTAATATACACTTAATGCAACAAGTTGCTTATAAACCTACATTGTTATCTCTATGTAATAGTGAAAATTTAGCTCTTTGTACTCAAATGCTATAAAAAAATGAAGCAAAAAGTGTATATAAAACCTTTAGCGAGAAGAGCAATTAGTTTAGCAAAAAATACACTGGTGGTGTAGTCAGAAAGACTTAGATTTGAATCCTAGTTGAATTTTTCTGAGACTCAGTCTACTCATATGTATTCATATGATACTTGTATCATACTAATATGAGAATAATATATAATAATGTAAGGATTTAAGCAATGTCATTATTTCGCCCTACCTCTTACTTTTTACATATCATCTACAGAAGTACATATCATCTATAGAAACAAATCCTCTTCTCTTTTCCATGACATACCTAAGTGTAAGAAAGGACTTCAAGGAGCAAAGATGGCTTTACAAATGAGAAGCGCTGAGAAACTTCAAATCACTAATATAAATGTCCCTGAAACTATGTTTGAATTCATTAGCAGCTTACAATACAATTATTCCTTGAAGGTATTTGTGGGTGGTGAAGAGGTCCTAAAATAAATGTTTCCATGGAAAAAAAGAAGACAGACAGTGCGAGACTAGTATTCATCTTTCTATCACAAAGATTAATGTGTTACTACATAGTTTGGTCTACAGCTATCACTAAAGTCTCACACATACCTGTGTACACTGAGCTATCAGCGTACAATGAAATTCATCTGCATTAGTAAATGGACATAGTTTATATTGGTACATAGAGGCTGAAGGAGATTACAGGGAACAGGCATAAATGTGGGCTTTTGGGGAAAGTTCCACATAGGATATGACAGAGACAATCCTAAGTTTATTCATCACATCATGTTTGATTTTTCTCCTTGATAGGCACATGGAAATCTATATATTCCAACCCTCTTGCTGGTACTATATGATGTATTTTGGTCATTGAAAACAGGTAGAGGCGATGTGCACCATTTCTAGACTGAGGCAAAGAAAAGTTCTCTGCTATCACCTGCTACCTTCTCAGCTCTGTTTTGTTGTTGCTGTTTGTTTGTCTGTTTTATCTGTTTAAGAACTGGTAAAATATATGAATTCTGGATCCAGGCTTCCTGTCTTGAATTCTGGCTCTGACATTTTTTATTAGTTATGCAACCTTCTATGCCTAACTTCCTCTCTTGTAAAATGAAAATAATAATTGTAGCTACATCACAGGGGTTATGAGGATTAATTAAAATAATAGGTATGAGCTTTTAGAGTAATGACAGCAAATAATAAACACTTAAAATGTTAGCTACTTTCATTAGTATTTCCCACTCATGAAATGTTCTATACTTTCTCCTGATTCTTAATAAATACTTTTTTTTAAAAAAGTTCCCCATAATGGATAGAAATTTGGGGTAGTTAGATTTAGTTAAACAAAAATCAAACTTTTCTAATAGTTGGATCCAATGTTAGCATCTTTCTTGTAAGCTAGTTCCTCATCACTAGAAATATTCAGAAGAGGACAAAGGATTCTGTCAAAGATAGTAAAGAAATAATTCTTTCCACAGGAGGAAGAATAAAAGTAATGACCTCTAAGTACCCTTCAAAACCTGCATTTCTAACAGTGTATACACCGTTATACTACCCTGAAGGTGACTAATATTTCAAATTACATTTTACTGAAATAGAATTGTCTTGCAATAATTGGGAAACTAATTTGAACAATCTTTAAATAATTCATCAAACTTGATTGATAATAAAACAAACCAAATCACTATGTATTAAACAGAGAGTCTGTAAAACTTTCTGTAGCAGTTATCATCCAAAATAATTGGGACTATAATGCAGTTTCTAGAAAAGATATTCAATAACACAGCAAGCCCAGAAAAAAATGATAAATGGCATGAGATATTTTACTAAGGCACTGACACTCAGAATTTAAATTTGACAGTCTATAAAATCTGTTCAAGAATGAAGAAACCCACTATTCACAGCACTATTTGCCCATGGTATAGGACTAAAGGTCTATATCGAGGTTTTCCATCAGCCAGACTTTATTTTCTGTATCTACTGGTATTAAATGAAAATACTGGCTAAATCATAGTAATTGACCCCTTTCTTTTTTAAATATGTGTTAGAAAATGCTAAATTTGATTATAAGGATAATATTTACAGGAATGGGAGTTGCTTTCTCCCTAAATACAATTGTTATTTTTTGACTTCCTGAAACACCACAATATTGCAAAATTAATGAGAACACAGACACAAAGAAGGAAACAACAGACACTGGGACCTACCAGAGAGTGGAGGATGATAGAAGGGAGAAGAACAGAAAAATAATTATAGGGTACTAGGCTTAGTGTCTGGTAATAAAATAATCTGTAACTCAAACCCCCATGACATGAGTTTACCCATATATAACAAATGTGCACATGTATCCCTGAACCTAAAATAAAAGTTAAACAAAAAAATCCCTACACTTAAATTTCTTCATTGAAATCTTTTATGGTGACGACATCAGCAATAGGTGGAGTAGGACCTCCCAGTGTTTGCCCCTCACAGAAACAGTAATTTGAACAACTATTGTTGCACAAAAATACTTTCACAAGAGCTACAAAAACCAGGTAAGAGACTATAGTATTTGGGTATATCACAGAAAATTTAAAAGATGCATTGAGGAGTAAGAAGAACAGTTTTACATCACCCGCATTGCCCCTTCCCCAAATCCTCGGCAGCACAAAGAGATACATTCCAAATGAGGGAAGAACAGAATGGTAAGTATTAGTCTCCCGACTGAGCCTTGAGACCAACATCAGTGCTGGGCTGGATCCCACAGCCTTACAATCCAGCTTTGCCTGGCTGTCTCAGTCTCCAGTGCTGCCCCAATTCCAGGCCAATCCCCATAAACTCAGGCAGTAGTCTGACCCCACAGACTCAGTCTCCAGGCCTTCTCCAGGGTTAGGCTGACCCCAGTGGCCCCAGGCTCCAGACTGACCATAGCACCAGGCTGACCCCAATGGCTCCCTCCAGACTTCAGGCTTACACAAGCAACTTGCTAGCCCTTACTAGCCCTTGCAACTGTAGCCATCAGGTCAACACCCATGGACCCAGCTGTCATGCCATACCCTGAAGATACAAGCTCTAGGCCTGCCCAAGTATCAGACTGGCCACAGAAACTACAGGTTCCTGGACCTCCTTAGGTTCTAGATCAATCCAGAGCCAGGCTGGCACACATAGCCCCAGGCTTCAGACCTGCCTAGTGCCAGGCTAGCACTCCTGGCTGAAGATATCATGCCGTATCCACTGACATGGACTCCAAGTCTGCTCAGTGCCAGGCTGGTCCCTGTTGCCCCATCGTTCCTGCCACCCCTGTGGCTCCATGCACTAGAAGACTTGGATTCCAGGCCTGCTTCAGCTCACTCTCAGTCCAGGCCCATCCCAATTAACCCAAGTGTTATGTTGGCCCCCAAGGAAACAGACTCTATGATCTCTCCTGTGTAATAAGGTCCCAGGTCGGCCCCACAGCTCCAGGACTCAGGCCAACAGACTCTCAGACCTCGCTTCTAGGCCAGCCATTACAGATACAGGCTTCAGGCTGGTGCTCATGGCCCTAGGCTCCATGCCAATCATCTTGGTTCCAGGAACCAGGCCAGTACCCATAATACCATGTACTAGATGAGTCTCATGGACCCAGGCTCCATGCCAGTCCCAGCAGCCAGCTGGCCACTGGCTCCAGGCCAGTCCCCATGGTTCCAGGCTCCAGTGGCCCCATGCCCCCACCAGTAAATCCTGGTATCAGGCCAGCCCCTATGGACCAAAACTCCAGGACAGTCTCTGCAGACCCAGGCTTATCTCAGGGTCTACTTAGAAGACTCATGTGTAGGCTTACTCTAGCACCAGGCCAATACCCACAGAAGTTCCTGTGGACTCAGGCTTCAGGTCAGAGTTTATGGATACAGGCTCCATCCAGCCTCAAGGAACCAGTCTCCAGACACACCACTACAGACCCAATCAAAACTTTCAGCACAGTTTACCCAGGCTCTAGGGTCATCTCTGCATACCTGGGTGCCAAGCCCACTCACCTATTGACCTTGGTACTGGGCCAGCCTGACTGATGACTACAGCAGCAAGTCCATCTATGAATCACCGCAGATAGCCTGCCCATAATCTCTGGACAAGCTGAATGATAAAGGGCTTTCCCAGACAAAGCCAGTCTGCAAAGACTGAAATGAATCCCTACTCCTTCAAATGTGAAGATACCAATGCATGGACACAAGGATCAAGAATAATCAGAGAAATATGACATACCAAAGAGACAAAGCATCAGTAGTGGACTCTAAAAGTGAAAATTTATTAACCAGCTGGCAAAAAATTGAAAAACAATTGCCTTAAGGAGTTCAGCAAACATCAGGAAGTGACCAGGAAACAATTCAAGGAAAATAATAAGTGATGAAAATGAGAAATTGGACAGAAATATTAAAATTATTTTTTAAAATCAAACATAAATTCTGTTACTTGAAAAAATCAAAGAACGAAATTTAAAAATGTAATACCATCAATAACAAAAGTGATGAAGCTGAAGAAAGAATCTGTGAACTTGAGGACAGGTTATTTGAAAATATATAGTTAGAGAAGCAAAAAAAAAATAATACAAATTAATCAATAATATTTACAGAACTTATGAGAAAGGATCAAAATAGCAAACATTCAAATTATAGTCATTAAAGAAGAGAGATACAAGAGAACAGAAAGCTTATTTAAATAAAAAGTGGCAGAACACTTTCCAAATCTGGGGAAAGATATAACCATCCAGGTACAGAAAGATCAAAGGTCTCCAATCAGATTCAATCTAAACTAGAGCAAGATATATTATAGTAAAACTGTGTAAAATCAAAGACAAAAGAAGATCTTAAAACAATAAGAGACTAAAAGCATATTATGTATAAAAAAGATTCAGTATGGCTAATAACAGATTTCTTGCCATAAACCTTATAGACCAGGAGAAAGTGGGATGATGCATTCAAAGCATTAATGAAAAAACTCCATTAAAGAATAACATATCCAGAAAAGCTTCCAATCAGAAATGAAGGAGATATAAAGACTTTCCGAGAGAAATAAAAGCTAGAAAATTCATCACCACTAGACTTGTCTAACATGAAATACTCAAATTAGTTATTTAAGCAGAAAGAAAAAAATGTTAATTAGTAACAGAAAACATAATAAAGTATAAAACTCACCGGTAAAAGTAAGCACACAAATTCAATATACTCTAATACTGTATTGTGGGTCTGTGAAATCACTTACTTCTTTAACATGAAGGTCAAAAGACAAAATTATTAAAAATAATAATAGGTAGGCCGGGTATGGTGGCTCACGCCTGTAATCCCAGCACTTTGGGAGGGGCCAAGGTGGGTAGATCACGAGGTCAGGAGATCGAGACCACCCTGGTAAACACAGTGAAACCCCGTCTCTACTAAAAAATACAAAAAATTAGCCGGGCGTGGTGGCAGGCACCTGTAGTCCCAGCTACTCGGGAAGCTGAGGCGGGAGAATGGCGTGAACCTGAGAGGCAGAGCTTGCAGTGAGCCGAGATCGCGCCACTGCACTCCAGACTGGGAGAGAGAGCTAGACTCCATCTCAAAAATAAATAAATAATAATAATAGGTACAATTATTTGTTAAGGGATACAAATAAAAATATGTAAATGGTTACATCAAAACATAAAATGTATGTGTAGGTGGTGTAATAAAAGTGTAGAGTTTTATATGTCATTAAAAATTAAGTTATCAGCTAAAAGAGCATATTATACCTATGAGATGTTTTACATAAACCTCATATTAATGACAAACAAAAACCTATACTAGATAATGCATGAATAAAAGTAAAGATTCAAAACTGCTGCTAGAGAAAATAATCACAAAGAAAGATAGCAAGAGAGGTAGAAAGGAACATTCTTACCTTACAGAGCAACAAGAAAACAGTTATTAAAATGGCAGTAGTAAATATTTACCTATCAGTAATTGCCTTGATAATAAATGGACTAAATTCTTAATTAAAAAGACACAGATAGACTGGGAATAGTGGTTCCCACCTATAATCCAGTATTTTGGGAGGCCAAGGCAGGAGGATCACTTGAGTCTAGGAGTCCAAGACCAGCCTAAGCAACATAGTGAGAAACTGGCTCTAAAATTAATAATAATAATAATAATAATAATAATGTTTCACAAAAAGACATAGAATGGCAGAATGGATGAAAAATAAGACCTCACTAAATGCTGCTTACAAGAGACTACTGTCACCTTTAAAGACACACAGACTCAAAGTGAAGAGATAGGAAAAAATATCTTATGCAAATGGAAACCTAAAGAGAGCAGGTATAGCTATGCTTATATCAGTCAAAAACTGTAACATGAACAAAAAATGTCCTCATTAGTGATCAAGTGGTCAACTCATGAAGAGGATATAAAAATTATAAATTTATATTCACTTAACATTGAAAAACCTAAATATATAAAGCAAATATTGTGAGGGGGAGATAGAATTAAATACAGTAATAGTAGAAGACTTCATTACCTCACTTTAAGCAATGAACAGAACACCTAGACAAATCAATAAGGAAACATCAGACTTAATCTGCACTTTAGACCAAATGAATCTAACAGGTGTATAGAGAGCATTCTATCCAATAGCAGCAGAATAAATGTTCTTATCAAGTAAACACAGGACATTCTTCAGCATAGATCATACGTTAGGACAGAAAATAAGTCTTAAGAAATTGTAAAAGATTGAAATTATTCCAAGTATCCTTTCTGACCACAATAGTACAAAACTAGAAATAATAACAGAATCTTGGAAAACGCAAAAATACATAGAAATTAAACATCATTCTGAACAAAAAATGAGTCAACAAAGAAATTAAGAGATATGAAAAATATCTTGAGACAAATGAAAATGAAAATAAAATATACCAAAACAGAGTTCAGCAAAGACAGTTCTAAGAAGCAAGTTTATTGCAATAAACACCTACATAAAAAATAAGAAATACATCAAATAAATAATCTAATGTTATATACCAAGGAACTCAAAAAAAGAAAGAAACTAAACCTAAAGTTAGTAGAAGAATGAAAATAGTAAAGATCGGAGCAGAAATACATAAAATACAGACTAGAAAAAAATTGAAAAAAATCAACAAAAGGAAGAGCTTTTCTTTTGAGAATGAAAATTGGCAAAACTTCAGCTAATCTAAACAAGAAAAGACAGAAGATTCAAATAAATAAAATCAGAAATGAAAGAAGAGACATTATAATTGTTACCATAGAAATACAAAGAATCATAAGAGACTACTAGAAACAAGTATAAGCCAACAAATTGGACAACCTAGAAGAAATGAATAAATTTCTAGACATAAATTTCTACCTACCAAGGCTGCCTCATGAAGAAATAGAAAATATGAACAGACCAATAATGAGAAAGGAGACTGAATCAGCCTAACACAAAGTCTCCCATCATAGGACAGCCCGGGACATGATGGCTTCACTGATGAATTCTGCCTAACATTCATTCATCATTCATTCATTCATCCATCCAGTCAGTCATTTATAGAAACATGGTCTCCCTCTGTCACCTAGGTTAGAGTGTGGTAGTGCAGTCAAAGCTCACTGTAGCCTCAAACTCCTGGGCTCAAGGAATCCTCCTACTTTAGTCTCCGGAGTAGTTGGGACTACAGGTGCCTCCTGCTACCACGCCTGGCTAATTTGTTTTTGTAGAGGTGGGGTCTTGCTATATTGCCCAGACTGGACTCAAACTGTTAGGATCAAGCGATCCTCCTGCGTTAGACTTATCAAAGCACTGGGATTACAGATATGAGCCACCAGGCTTGGCCCTACCTAACACTTAATGAAGAAATAATGCCAATCCTTCTCCAAATTTCCCAAAACACTGAAGAAGAGGGAATACTTCAAAACTCATCCAATGAGGCCTGCATTTGCCTGATACCAAAGGCAGATAGGGACAGTATAAAAAAACTTGGAGATGCTGATGAACATAGATGCAAAAATCCTCAACAAAATACTAGCAAATCAAATTCAATGCCACATTAAAAGGAACACTGTCCATGATGAAGGGGATTTATCCCAGTGATACAAGGATGTTGTTTCAGCATATGCAAATCTATAAATGTGATATTCTACATTAACAGAATGTAGGATTAAAACAATACAGTCATCTCAATCGATACAGAAAAAGCTTTTGACAACATTCAGGATACTTTTATGGTAAAAAAAAAAAAAAAAAAAAAACTCTCAATAAATTAGGTATGCGAAGGAATGTACCTCAACACAATAAAAGCCACATGTAGCAACCCCACAGCTAGCATAATACTTAATGGTGAAAAGTTGAAAGCTTTTCCTCTAATACCAGAATAAAGATTCCAACTCTTGCTACTTGGATTCAATACAGCAGCCTAGTTAGAACAATTAGCAAGAGAAAGAAATAAAAGGCATTTAAATTTGAAAGGAAGAAGTTGTTTTTGTTTGCAGACGACATAATCTTATATATAAAAAAACTAAAGACTCCACCAAAAAACTGTTAGAATAAGCAAATTCCATAGGGTTGCAGAATCAAAAGCAACATACGAAAATCTATAGTGTTTTTATACACTAACAATGAACTCTCCAAAAAAGAAACCAAGAGAACAATCCTATTTAAAATAGATACAAAAAAAGTCTTAAAAATAACTGAATAAATGAATGGCCTGTACACTGAAAAGCATAAAATATTAATAAAAGAAACTAATGATACAAAATAAATAGAAATATATTTTGTGTTTATGAGTTGAAATAATTAATACTGTTAAAATGTGCATACTACCCAAAGCAATCTACAGATTTAATGCAATCCCTATTCGATGACATTTTTCACAGAAATAGAAAAAACAATACTAAAATTTGTACGATAGCACAAAAGACCTGGAATAGCCAAAGCATCTGAACCAGTAGGAATGAAGCTTACTGGCATAAGAAACAGACACATGACCAATGAAATACAATAGAGAGCCCAAAAATAAACCCACGCATTTACAGTCAATTGCGTTTCAGCAGAGTTGCTAAGAACACACAACGGGCAAAGAACGGTCTCTTCACTAAATGGTTTAGGGAACACCCAGTGTACACAAGCAGAAAAAATGAAATAGGAGTTATATTTCACATGATATATAAAAATCAACTCAAAATGGATTAAATATTTTAATTTAAGATTTTAAATATAAAACTGCTAGAAGAAAATAACAAGCTCCACACCATTGGTCTAGGAAACAATATTTTGGACACAATAAAAATGCATACCCTTTTAGTATGAAGCACAGACAACTAAAGCAAAATTAAAAAAAAAAAAAACTGAATTACATTAAACTGAAAAACTTCTAAACACCAAAAGAAACAATCAACAGAATGAAGAGAAAACCTATAGAGTGTGATAAAACATTTGCAAACTATACTGTGATAAGGGGTTCACATTCAAAATATATCCAAACTTCAAACAACTTAATAGCAAGAAAAAAAATGATGTGACTAAAATCAGGAAAAATACCTGTACAAATAATTATCAAAAGAACATATAGAAATTGACATTTTTATTAAAAAGCTCAATATTACTAATTATCTGGGAAATGCTAATTAAAATAGTGATGATATTTTATGTCTACATGTAAGAGATAAATCATACCTGTGAGAATAGATGCTATAAAAAAGATGAAAGTTAACTAGTGTTGTTGAGAATGTGGACAAAAGGGAACTCTTTAACACTGTTGGTGGCAATGTAAATTAGTATGGCTATTATAGAAAACATTATGAAAGTTTTTCAAACAGTTAAAAAGAACTATCATATGATCCAGCAATCCCACTTCTGGTATACATCCAAAGCATATGAAATCAGTATGTTGAAGAGATATCTGCACTTCCATATTCAGTGCAGCACTACTCACAAGAGCGAAGATATGGAATCAACCCAAGTGTCCATTAAAGGATGAATAGGTAAAGAAAATGTGTTATATATAAACAATGTGTTATACATAAACAATGGTATACTTTTAAGCCTCAAAAAAGAAGGAAATCCTTTCACCTGCAACAGCACAGAAGAACCTGATAGTATGTTAACTGAAATGAGTTAGGCACTGAAAAAGAAATAGCACATGATCTCATCTAAATATGGGATCTAAAAATGTTGAACTCATAGAAGCAGAGGGTAGAAATGGTGGCCAAGGGGCTCTAGGTGGCAGGTTGGGGAGACATGGGTCAAAGGATATGAAAGTTCATTTAGATAGGAGGAATAACTTAAAGATATTTATTGTACAATATGACTATAGTTAATAACAACGTATTATATTTATGAAAATTGCTATGAAAATAGATTTTAAGTTTGATCACTACAAAAAACAAGTATGTGAGTTAATGTATGTGATAATTAGCTCAATTTATCCTTTCCAAATATATACATATTTCAAAAAAATACTGTACATAATAAACACACATATTTTATTTATAAATTAAAATAATTAATTTAAAAGGAAAACAAATATATTTTATTAAAGTAGATATAGTAGATATCCTGGCAATGATTATTAAGTGAAAAAGCTTCATTCACATAATAAGGTTGTAACAAATGTGTATTGCCTTCTAGATGGTCAGATAATGCCAAATGCAGAAAGGGTATCTGATCAGTACAACCCATCTACAAAAGTCACCAGGATTATATAACATCTACCAGAGAATTTAGAAAGAAATATAAAATGAAATCCTGCTCCATTCTGATTATTGTGATTCTATTAATTTTGTTCCCCTAACAAAGTGATCATCTTAAATATGAAGGGATGCAAAAGATGTATAAAGTAATTTCTCACTCCTAAGGAAGTTTTACCACTGGGAAACAATATATACAGAAAATGCAAAACAATACAAGGTACTCTCTGAAATCAAAAAACTTTCATATTCTAATTCATGCAAGGTGTGTGGTCCTCATTAAAAAAAATTCTATCATATTTGCTTTCTTTTACCTAACCCACTTTGGAAACTAATACAGAGCAGAACAAAACCCACCTAAAGCAAATTTTATAAGTGCTGACTCACATGTATTAAAGTTAAGGGAGCCTGATTAATAATTATTTTGTTGCAATCTACATCATCAAGTATCTTTTTTTCATGACTCCCATTTCTGGTGGAATGGCTGATGTTATGGAGCTCTTGATTTCCTATGATCAGTCTATCACGGTAATCAGGCCTGTAAAGTTAATCTGCATGATTAAATGTCCACATGAATTAAAGACAAAAGCCATAGAAATAGATGAAATGGCAATGTCAACATTAAGTGAAATGGTCAAGGAAGACTTTATGAAAGAGATGAAAACTGATTTTTTGTGCCTATGAGAATGAGTGTGGCTGAGCATAGCTATTCACACAGTGGAAAGTAGCAAAAGCTACTCACACAGTGGAAAGTAGCACAGAAGAGAAAGTAGAGTAGAATAAAAAGGGGTCTTTCACTCTTAAAAAAATTTTTTTTTGGCAGGTGGTAAGGAAACTGACCAACAGTAGTACTAGATTTCTAATGAGAAGTAGAGGGAGAGAAGTGATAACATATTATTCCTATGAATGCCCTGGCAGACAGTGCGAAGCAAGTAGACAATTTCTGAATGTTGTTGCGAGATGATGAAAATCGTATTTAATAAGACCACTCTGAAAGAAATACACAGGATGGATGATAGCAGGTAAACAGGAGGAAGAGAGACCATTTAAGAAGTTATGTCAATTATAACATTAAATGCATTTTGAAATGAGAAGGGGCCAGAATTAATGACAAACTATTGATGAATGTACACAAAATGAAGCAGAGATGCATGAGGATGTTCCTACCAGGGTGACCAGAGAAATGAGGAAATAGTTGATATGGGGCTAATGGAAAAGGAACTACTTCTTGAAGAAATTGCATTCAAGATGACTGTAGAACTTCTAAATTAAAGTGGCCTTAGATTTCTGAAAATGAAGTTCAGTAATTTAGGGGCAACTACAGGTAACAGATAAATGAACACCCAAAAGTGCACAGATTTATTGAAATGGGAAAAGCTATAAGAAAAGATGTCTGAGGGATATAGGTTTCCTCAGCATTACTTAGTACCAAAATATATTTAGGTATAATTCTGGCTTAAATGTTGCTTTTGAATTTATTAATCTATTTGATATTAGCACTTTTTAGCTTCCCATCTTCAATCATGGGAAGCTATACACACACACACACACACACACACATACAACACTTGTCAAGCAGGTTGCACTGCTGTGATAGTACAATCAAAGGCATGGTATGTTTTCTGCTGAATGATATATAACTAAGTGTGCTAGGGAAGGTCTATAGCTAATATGGAGCAGATATCTGGTGACCTCTTTCACATTCTCCAGAAAATCAATTTTATTTTATTGTAGTGGAAATAAGTTGCTGTGAAATGATCATCAAATTTTATAAGACTGATTATTTCCTCAATAAGAACTATTGCTCTCTCAAGTAAAAAGTGATGCTGGAGAAAACAAATAACAATACCATGTTGGCTGACTGTCCTCTTTCAGTTCCATAATAAAAATTCAGGAAATCATTTATGTTCAAAGGAGCAAAAAATAATTCACAGAAAGAAAATTCTATTTTAAAAGTT
>NW_016804595.1:4881038-4945795 GCF_001698545.2 Rhinopithecus bieti
ACAAATATTCTTAAGCAAAGCTAAAAATTAACTTTAACAAGGCCATGACATAAAATGAACTTCCTCCTCTAATGTTAATTAAATTTTTAAAAAATTTCAATGATTGCAAGTTCATAGAATGATGTATGTGTATTTGAAATGTGGGGAAAACCAAAAGGAAAATAATCATTAAAATGGCCAGTTAATATTCAGAATCTATTTTATAAGGATGCACAAGAACAGGTTTGTCAAAGGAAGTTTTTTCTGTAACAAATGACCTGTCAATTATTTTTATTTTAGAGAGAATAATTTCATTTGTTAAGGTTCCCTCTCCAGCCTTTGCTACAACGAAATTAAACCTCTTAATCACAGACATTTTATAAGACTGATTATTTCCTATGATATATCACAATGTATATGATTTTTGATACTCTGTCTTGTCTTTGGATTTTGTATATTTTATTCTTCTATGTCTTCTGGTATATAGATATTTTAGGTTGCAATCCAATTTAGGTTGCCTTCCTTTGGAAAAGCAATTGGACAGGAATAAGAAACAAACAAATAACTTGTATCTGGGTCTGTTTAGATTATAAGCATCTTCCCAGATAATTCTGCTTCTCAAATCATGTCTCTATGAATTTCATCATTTCAAAGACAATGTACCTGATTATGCAACTCTCTTCTGTCTGACAGATGTGTTGTATGTAGTAATCTTTTCACAGCCAGACATGCAAGTATCACTTATTTTAATGAAGACAAATGTTGCTTGCACATATCATTTATATAACAGCACAACAGAGTTTATCTAGTATTTATACAGTAATGCTTATATCAGCTTAAGTCAAATCAACTTAGTTGTCACTAAAGTTACTATTCTATCATTGCAATGATGAGAATATAAAGTAATTCTATAATGCAGATAATCAGTTTTCCCTGATTTCTGCTTAGCACATTAGTAATAGTTTTTTAAAAAATAGACAATACTGTGATTACTGAGTGTTAAGTGTGTGATTGCCTATTGCCTACATTTCCAAAGAACAAATGGAGTATTTAAACTATCATGCTCTTGATTTCAGAACAAAATTAAGGATAACTATAAACGTATGTCAGTGTCTTGGCCTTCAATATCAAGACTCACAAACATATTGCATCTGCTGAATTCAGTATCATACATTAATTTACATTCATTTCTCCTGGTGTGAGCAACTGCATCACCTGATGAGATCCCCACCAGTGGCAAGGAACTGGAAGTTGCTAAAGAGAGTTACAACTCCAAGTGATTGTAAAACTCCAATTCAGGAAAGTAAGACATATACTATTAATGGGTGAAAAACATGTATAGTTGTTTCATTTTGTTTCAAAATTCTGAGAGTTTGCTGCCTGCCAAATTATTCCCTGAAAGCAGTAATCAACAGAAAGGCAATGAAATAATACAGAAACAATTGGAAGAAAGAGTAACATAAACCAGAATAAACAGCCAGTCTTTATATATACACAAATTCTTAAGCAAAGCTAAAAATTAACTCTTAACAGTCCACGACATAAAATGAACTTCCTCCTCTAATGCTAATTAAAATTAAAATATATTATATTCTTTTCTCTCCTATGGTACAACAGTATTTTAACCTGAGTAGTTTCAACCAATGTTATAAAGTACTCTGAGTAATACTATATAGATACATTTATCTCTTTTCTTAAATGACCTCTTGGGGCATAAAATGGATTTTGATTTTCTTTACGTTAAGCTACACTTAGCACAGTATCAATGACTGTCACATATAAATGTTCACCAAGTTTTTTTTTCAAGTTATCAATAAATATGACTATATGTTAACAAGCACATTACTAAATCATGCTAAATGTGAATGCATCTCTTTAGATACACTGAAGCAAATTAGCAACAAGAAACATCATAACCTAGAAAAGGCATATACTCTGATATTGTTTGGCTCTGTGTCCCCAACCAAATATCATGTCAAATTGTAATTCCCGGTGTTGGAAGATGGGTCTGGTGGGAGGTAATTAAATCATGGGGGCAAACTTTCCCCTTGCTGTTCTGGTGATAGAGTTCTTATGAGACCTGATTGTTTGAAAGTGTATAGCACCTTCCTTCTGTCTCTTTCTTCTGCCGGCCATGTGAAGATGTGCTTGCTTCTCCTTTACCTTCTACCATGACAGTAAGTTTCTTAAGGCCTCCACAGAAGCAGAAGCCTTTATAGCCTGAAGAACCATGAACCAATCGAAGTTTTTTTTCTTTATAAATGACCCAGTCTCAGGTAGTTATTTATAGCAGTATGAGAATGAACTAATATACACACCTAAAGACACTAGTCCTGTATAAGGGAAAGTAAATGTAGAAAGAAAGTGATAGAAATAGAGAAAAAAAATTGTTGTTTGAAAAATGGATATTAATCAAAGATAGGAATATAGTTCAGATTATATGAATCTGGTTTTCTCTTAAAAGTAAAAACAATTTATGTCTGTAACATCCAATCACATGGAATAAATTAAGTCTGCTTTTGTTTTCCTGCTTCGAACCACTTAGCCAGGGGAAGTGAAAATATTAGTGAGAAAAGAGATTGAACATAGAAAGAGAAGGAAAATATGATCTGGGTCAATTATGTCAATAAAAGAGGCAGAAATGTTCAGGGATAGAATATAAAAAGGTAAATCATAGTAGAAATAACAAAATGCATACATATTTCACATTAGACCACTTATACAATTTAAAAAAATTCTCCATATTCTTCATGTATTTGTATAAATCTAACATTCAACCTTATTTTAGAAAATTTTTTTCATAAATAAAACTCAGATTGGTAAGCATATTGTCTTTTCTTTATTTAAAGAAGCACATTTGACATTCATTGATACATGTAGAGACATTTCCACTACAGGTACATATAAAAACTTTTTCTATAATCTGAACCATATTCATATCTTTTATCGATATCCATTTTTTCCTACTAATATCTAGAAAGAAGGAGATTATGGACATAATGCAAGTCTGAAAATAACAGAATTGTAAATGAAATTCTCCTTGATCCATTATTTATCATTTATTACATCTAACAGCAATAATATGAAAGTGCCTCAGCCTTATTCAATTTAATGTAAAGTACATAACAAGTGGTTTTAGATGGTGTTTCAAACTTCTAGAGAACATTCAACTCCATAGAATGTTGTTCTTCTAAAATATTAAAAGCTTACAGCCACTCATAATATCGGAAGGTACAGTGTGAAGACACATGTGCTCTAAACATACATAATTAATACCATACAGAAAAAGATGTATGTTCTCTCCTTATAGTTCAACAGTCTTTCCCTGAGAGTAACCAAGTGATTCTCTCATGTTAATTACTTTAAAAGTCATATTACATACACCAGACATAGTTTCATCTTACTCAGCAGCCAAACAGCAGTGACACATTCTTTTCTGAACATTTTTCTGTATTGAAGATATACCTCCTTTAGTGTTCCTGGACTCAGCACTAAAAGTTTTCATGACCAAGTAATACGTTATAGTAAGAACAATTTCATTTTAGATTCTGCAAAATAAGAGCCAATGTATCAGAGAGCACATGATTTTTTAATTAAAATGGTACGTATACATGATAGTCACTATCATCTAATTGTACTTTTGAATACTGACACATTGGCTTCATTGTTTCCATGTTTTAAACAAATTTACAAGTCACAATTTATGCCACTCTCACTTTCCAAGAGAAAACACACTTTCCTGTGATAAAGCACACAATAAGAAAATAACTCATTAAAACATGAATGCATAAAAAGGCAGAAACCCATTAGTTACAATGTGTGTAATCCTTGAAACCTGATTTTTATGGTATAAATACATGTATGTATACAAACAGATAGTATAAATGTACAGGATAAAATAAAACATATAACCAAAAGGAGGGAGAATAAATACTTAGCACAGACCAGATAAAAGTATCTTTTTTGGCCAAAACATTATATTTACTATGAATTTAAAGTAAGGTTATGGACTTTATGTGTGAGATTTATAGTCTAGAGTCAGAGTTACATTAACTGAGTTAGCTATCAATATCAAGCAGTTATCAAACCTATATCAAGAAGCATTTAATTTTAGGATATTTAGACCATTTTCTTATGGAAATAAAACGAAAAACGAATCCAAGGAAATCTACAGATCAATATTAGCTCAAGAAAAACATAACTACAGCTGATTCTTGAATAACTGAGTTTGAACTGTGCAGGTTCACTTATACATGGATTTTTTTTCAACCAAACACAGATTGAAAATTCAATACTTGCAGGATGTGAAACCTCATATACAGAGGTCCAATTTTTCATATATGTGGGTTTGGCAGGGCCTGCTGAAGGACTTGAGTATGAGTAGATTTTGGTATCTTCCAGTGTCCTGGAACAACCCCTCCTATATAACAAGGGATGACTGTATACAGTTACAAGTATAGTTTAAACTTTACAATCACTAACCCAAACAGCCCTGGATGTTTTAAAGATAGTCACATACACTGGGCATGGTGGCTCACGCCTGTAATCCCAACACTTTGGGAGTCCGAGGCAGCCAGATCACAAGGTCAAGAGATCAGACCATCCTGGCCAACATGGTGAAACCTCATCTCTACTAAAAATTCAAAATTTGGGTGGGCATGGTGGCACGTGCCTGTAGTCCCGGCCATTTGGGAGGCTGAGGCAAGAGAATTGCTTGAATCTGGGAGGCGGAAGTTGCAGTAAGCCAAGATCACACCACTGTACTCCAGCCAGGTGACAGAGTGAGACTCTGTCTCAAACAAACAAAAAATACAAATAAAAATAAATAAAGATAATCACAAACTTTGAGGATACAGAAAGCTCAGGAGAAGTACCCAATGCTTAGCCAGCATTAATCAAGTTTATTTTTTCTGTCTTCTATTATGAAATCTGTTCACAATCACTTCTTCAAGAAAGGCACGGGTTTTCAAACTTGACTGTTAATTTGAAACATTTGCAGGGCTTGTTACAACACAGATTACTGGGTCACCCTGGAGTTTCTGAATCATAGGTCTGGGGTGTGGCTTAAGAATCTGCATTAGTAACACGTTCCAAGGAGATGAGGAAGCTGCTGGACCACTGACCACACCTTGAGAATCATTAACTTAGTGACTTAAAAGTCCTCAGTATCACCATATTTACATATGTGTGTTTTCAAGTACTTTCTGTTGGGCCTCATTTAACTTAAAGATTACTTCAATAGTATTGAAATAGAGTTGTGTATTAAAAGTAAATATGTGGGTAAATGTAACTCTTACTGTAAGGGTACATGAAGAATGTTGTTAATTTAGGAGATACTTTATCAGTGAATCACATAGTTCAATCATCCACTAAATAAATTCTAACTGAAGGCCTACGGTATACTAGAGACCAGATTTACCAGGATAAATAAGATATGTATTATTGCTGTCCTGAGAGTTTAGAATCTATCAGAGGAGACAGAATAAAGAAGTATAAGCATGATAATCACATTAATACATAACTGATAAAATCTTCAAGTTTCTGCTAATGTCTCAAGATACCCTGTAAAATCTCTGATAAACTGTCATGAATTTCTGGCTTGGGTCTGTAAACTAAAAATAGAATTCTAAGCCTTCCCAGCCAACTGAATGGACCCTCTTCTTGGCCAAGGGCATTCCAAAGTCAATCTGAAACACCAGTTCTGGCCATGGTGCGAATGGGTGGTCAGATATGCCTCATTATACCCTGCTTCTCTTTGGAATTTAGGCATGACTGACCAGTATTAACATTGAAACAGAGAACTTAAGACTGACAAAGCAGATGCTTTGTTACAATAAGATACCGACATGACAGATATCAGGCCCTGAGAGAAATCAAAGTATTTCACCCCCAAATTTATTTCTTTGACATATTTTGAAATGACCCTGCAAAGCTGTCTTTTGTGGGGAAAATCTACATTCTCTAGAGAATCCTCTTCCCTTTCTAGGTCTTCTTCCTGATCTAGGGGAGAATTAACTAAGAGCCTGGCATCTTTTAACGGCTGAGAAGAAACATTTACAATCTATTTTCTCTGAAGCCTGCTACCTGGAGGCTTCCTCTGCAGAATGAAAACCTTGGTCTCCAAAACCCCTTATCTTAATCCAAACACTCCCTCCTTCTATTGACTCTAGTCTTGAGATAAACTCTTTCAACCAATTGCCAATTAGAAAATCTTTGAATCACGTGGAAGCCACACCCCCATCCCTACACACTTGCTTCCAGTTGTCCTGCCTTTTAGGGCTGAGACAATGTACCTTACATGTATTGACTGATGTTTATGTCTCTCTGTAACATATAAAACCAAACTGTAGCCCAACCACCTTGGGAACATGTTCTCGGAACATCCTGGGACTGTGTTATGCACATGCCCTTAGCTTTGGCAAAACAAACTTCTAAATTAATTGAGACTCGTTTCACACTTTTTGGTTTACAGCTTCCATTTTAAATAGGTGTATATTCTACATTGTGAATGGCCCTTGTCTTCTACCTTTCTGTAGTCATATTTTCCTTCGATCTCTAAAGAAAATGATTCAAGAACACATCCAACAATACGGAGAAGTGCTCTTCTCAATATATGTAAGGATTTTGGACTATAAGGTGGGAGTAAACACCAATGTTCAAGTAATCATTCCCACATCTGTTGCTGCATTAATCTCCATGCCTTACTTCCCTTTCTAACTTTTGTGGTTGTCAATATCTTTGAATCTTAGCCCTGTGGAAAATGTCATCTAAAACAGAAAGCTGTTGTGTGTATCAGACCTTGAAAATTTGAAGTTAATAAGGGAGAAGTGGGAAACTACATTACTGAAATAAAATAGTAACTAAAAATTAAATAGTAAACATTATTATTATAAAACACCCTAAGATCTCCAACTATGGATAATTTCACAATTTATATCTACATCAGCCTTCCAACATGTTTTAAGAGGCCTACTTTCCTCTCTTTTATTGCTTCTCACATTTATTGTCTTTCTCCCAATTCTAGGTTTCTCCATTTTCCACCCATCCATTCAGAAACAAACCTCCAAAAAAAATTGTCATCTCATTAGAATAGGTATTTTAGAATAGTGTTTTTTTGTTTGTTTGTTTTTTGTTTTTTTTCCTCTGATGAGACAGAGTTTTGCTCTTTGTTGCCCAGGCTAGAGTGCAGTGATGGGATCTTGGCTCACTGCAACCTCTGCCTCCTAGATTCAAGCAATTCTCCTGTCTCAGCCTCCTGAGTAGCTGGGATTACAGGCACCTGCCATCAGAATAGGTTTTAAAAGTCTCATAAAAAGTCATGTAAATCCTTTTTGGTGTCTTGGATATAGAAAGAAGCAGTGATTTACTTTTCTTCTTATTTTGTTTTATGATAGCTTTTCCTTTACATTAAGTCATAGAGTTGAGTAAAGCAAGAGAAAACTTGCTCATTAAATTTTCAAATGACAGAAAGTTGGGAAGGTCAGCTCATATAAAAGATGACTGAATCAAGGTGCAAATGTATTCTTCTAGGTTGAAATTATGAAAGAAAACTGAATAGTCATTAATATAAAGTCCAGCATTTATGTAAAATGAAAAGTCAAATAGAAGTTAGGTATATCAGCTGTGACAAACACTGCTAGTGGCCTACACAATATCCGTTTTGAATTTTTATCTTACTAACAGATCCCTAAGGTATATTCAGCTAGAAAACAGTTTTCCAGTCATCCCATACAGATACACTGTGTATTTGTCCATTTTCACGCCGCTGATAAAGACATAACCGAGACTGGGAAGAAAAGAGGCTTAACTGGACTCACAGTTCCACATGGCTAGGGAGGCCTCAGAATCATAACGGGAGGTGAAAGGCACTTCTTACGTGGTGGCGGCAAGAGAAAATGAGGAAGATGCAAAAGCGGAAACCCCTGATAAAACCATCAGATCTTGTGTGACTTATACCCTGCAATGAGAATAGTATGGGGGAACCACCCCCACATGATTCAAATTATCTCCCTCTGAGTCTCTTCCACAACACGTGGGAATTATGGGAGCACAATTCAAGATGAGACTTGGGTGGGGACACAGAGCCAAACCATATCACAGTGATCAATGAAAAATAAATTGAAATCATTTGGCCAAAACTTCCAGGAAAGTCCTTTTAATCCCTCCCCTTCCTCCTTTCTCCCTTGCATAAAATTCCATTCTTGGAGTCAAAGAGCCATTCGTGACCCACCAACGGAACACCTGACTTAGGGATTGTAGAACACAAAGCTAGAAGAAGCCTACATCTGTAATGACACGGGATTATTTAATTTTAGATTAAAATGTATTAAAATGGAAACATCAGTGTCAATACACTTGAAAACGTATATTTCAACTTATGCGGAATAACATTCCAAATGTCTTTTCGCCCCTGCACCTTTTTTCCATTCCCACAGCTTCATGTTTATCTTGCTGTCAATTAGAAAAAAATTAAACAAAACAACAAACTAGGACATAAACTACAATAACAACAAAACTAAAACAACAAAATCAAAATTTACAAACAATCATATTAGCAAAAACCCTATTAGCTCATTGTATGGATTCAAGGGAATCAATGAAGAGACTAAACTAAGGAGAAAATAGAGAAAACATCTATTCAAAGTAACAGGATGGGTGCACTGTATCCAGTATGTCCAACTATAAAGGCTTCAGCTTCAATCCATGAAAACAAGTAAGAATTACTTAACTAATACTTCAATGCAGATATTCCTTGTTGCTTACCTTACATTCCCCTCAGGTGTCTGGAAGATATTTATCTTCCTACAGCTCAAAATATATGAGCCACAGAGCATGGCCAGATGTACAAGTGCACTGGCTGAACTACTTCTCATTATTAATGAAGTGAAGCTGACATATCTAATGAGTTTACTTCTATGTAACCTATCATACAGTCATGCTTGAAGGTTCAGCCATGAATCGGTAGGATGATGATGATGACCACTGGGGACACATTTCTTATCATTTACTACATTTTCTGCCTCAGTAGTTGGTAAACCTACATGCCAGTCCCAGGGAACTTCATTATACAATCTCTTCCTACTGATTCCTTTTCCCAAAAAGTGCCATGTACAACATAGCATGAAATCTGCTATGAATTATTATGAATTAGTAACATCACTTGATGTTATATCCTGGTTCAGTAGCACACAGGAACCAGCAGTCAATCTTAAAACACTCAGACTCATGTATCTTTTCTACAAAATGACCACAATCAAAAATCACAGGCGTATGTGTCATAGCCAATGGACTCAAAGCTAGAGGGGTGGGTATGGACATTCTTTTATTCAGTAGTACATTGCAAAAGATTATATGAACATACAAGGACAAAGAAGGTTATTTTTACCAGTGTATTATAGTGATATATTTTCTTCATAAAAGTGGTATAAACACATTATAGACATTTCTAAAAATGAAGACAAAAGGAAAAAAATCCATAGCTATGGCACGCACACACAACCACTGCTAACTTTATATATTATATCCTTTTAGACTTCTTTTGCTAAACACATATTTTACATTGGTATAATGAGGCTGTAATGTAACTTTTATTATGCTTTCATTTAATTTAAATGAGTAAATATTCCTATGCTTTATATGAGATCAGTAAAAATACTATGACATCACAAATTGTTACATTGTAGTTTATTAACCAGTCCTGTTTTGAACATTTATTTCCTATTTTTCCTATTAAAAAATCAATTACTGCTAACCATCACCCTGTAAATATATATATTTCTCTATTTAACATGATTCTTTTAAAAATAAATTCTCAGAAGTGAAATCACTCAAAGGTATAGACGTTTTAAGTCACCTCTACACAGGTGTTTGCAGGACAGTCTCCTTAAAGATCTGGATATTTTTTCTTAATGCACCTGATGAAGTCTGGTACCAATAAATAATTTGATTTCATAATACAGCTGCATCTTTATAGAGGACTAGTATAATATATACAATGCAATTTTTAAGTTCAGAAGCTCAGCTTTGCTATTAATACTACTGGATTTCCACTTTTGAACAGGGAAATATCTCCGTTCTCACTTTTCCTTGTATCCTTTGTTCACAAAAAGTCTGTGCCTTATGTCACATTCCCTCAGGATTTCATTTTTATTAGGAAATAATCAGTTAGTCTTATAAACTGGTTAATAAAAATGTGGCTAGAAACTATCATTACCCTTTCCTAGTTAATACTTTTCTATTTTACTCAAATGTGCATATCTACAAAACATTCTCAAAGAAATTGCTATTAAATAATGCTTTGGAATTTTCTTATGTAGTAATGGGTCATGAAGGGGCATATTTTGCAAAAAAGAATGTAGTAAGTCCTTATGAAATCATAAATGTCAGAGCCAGTGGCCTTTGTTATATCCAGACACACACACACACACACACACACACACACACACACACATACATCTACACAACCAAATCTTAAATTGTTTCTATACACATACATGTCTAGGATCAGAAAAGCCTTAGTTTAAATTCCTGGCTGCACACTTAAAATTTGTTAGCAAGTCACTTAATCTCTTTTTAGCTAACATTTCCAGATCTGCAAAGTGGAGATAAAATACCTACATCATAAGATGGTCATGAAGATTACAAATGAACACTCGATGAAAATTGAAAAACTGTACAAAATATATGCATTTTACTAAGTATTAACCACTCACTGAAAACCGTGTAAGCAATGATAGAAAATGGAATTGCAATATGATAGCCAGATCACCTTTATGACACATGTGGGAATGGAAAAAAATTGAGAGGGAGCTTTACCATGTTTCTAAAAATGGTGGCTTATATTGGACATACTGAGAAAATAGATGTTAAACAAAATTAAAATGTTAATCTTTTATTAAGTAGTTTCAGAGACAAACATTTCTAATCATTGGAAAAATAATAAGGCACTGACTCTCCAGAATCTATTCATATTTCACCTGTAAATGTAGGCTCTTCATTTGTGAATCCCTCCATCCTTTTCTCTCATGTCACATAGTCCCACATACCTGATTCCACCCCAACCCCAGAGGCAATAATGAGTTTTGTAGGACAAGTTAGAGTCTTGAAGTCTCTTAACCACAATGACTGACCGAGACAGGTAGGTCATCCCATCACACAGATAAAATTATTGCAGATTTTGCCAAAACTACTTGATTAGAAAAAGACACGTATTCTTTTTTCAGCATTTAGAATTGCAATGTGGGGACTTGCTATAATTATCTTGGTAGCTCGAGCAGTAAAGGCTGTCTGAGACTATGCAGAAAATGAGGAAAAGAGCACAGCTAAAAGATAGGGGAGGAAAGATGAAGAGAGGGAGATAAGCTAACCCTCAGACCTAAAATCATCTGTGTCTTAAACCAGCATGTCAGTAATTTTCATTCATTCTTCCACATCCACTCACCAGTTTTTCCATCTTGTTCAGTGTCTGGACTGGGAGAGTGCATTTATAAGGATAGTATCAAGGAGCTTCTTTGCCTCTGACTTCAAGTTAGTTTCAAATTGTAAACACTGGCAGGAGATTGCAGAGAAGGAAGAAAATAAACTGGGACTATTTTATTATCCTGGATTTTTCCCTGAGGTGTTGAATCGGGTTTGTTGGACACCTTAACTAAAATCTCAGCTTTTGGCAGGTGGTCTTCTCCATGTAGATCAGTCTCTAGGTTCCTGTCACTGTCCCATACCCTCCCCCAGGCCCTGGACTTTGTAACAGCTCTTTGTGTACAGGCATTAGACTATTGCACTCTATCTTATGGTTTCCCTATACACTTCGTGCACATTTCTGCATATCTTCTTTCATTACTATTTCTCAAGTTACCCAATGCGAGTACTCCATCTGCTTCTAGCTTTGACTTTCAGGGATAAACCAGTCCTACACCGAACACTGCAATTATCTGAGTAGGTACCACACTATTTTGTTGTGTTCAAACTAATACATGTTGTGTTTTCTATCACTTGTGACAGAAATAATTCTAATAGATGAAAGCACCATTGTCTCTGCACACATTGATAAATTCTGAAGGGTATAGGTACTCTGCAAAGGGTCAGATTTTTTTTTTTTTTTAAATAAAACAAGGGGACATTCAAACTTTTAGATGATTTAAGTTTCAATGAGTTATTTAAGGAAGCAAAAATATGTTCCTTTTTTTTTTTTTTTTTTTTTTTTTTTTGAGACGGAGTCTCGCTCTGTCACCCAGGCTGGAGTGCAGTGGCGCGATCTCGGCTCACTGCAAGCTCCGCCTCCCGGGTTCACGCCATTCTCCTGCCTCAGCCTCCGAGTAGCTGGGACTACAGGTGCCCGCCACCTCGCCCGGCTAGTTTTTTGTATTTTTTAGTAGAGACAGGGTTTCACCACATTAGCCAGGATGGTCTCGATCTCCTGACCTCGTGATCTGCCCGCCTCGGCCTCCCAAAGTGCTGGAATTACAGGCTTGAGCCACCGCGCCCGGCTAAAAATATGTTCTTGCTCAATGGATATCCACTGTAAGTAAAAGGAACAGTAAACCACAGGAAATAATTAAACTGTTTAATAACCTTACTGTAAATCATGGCTAAATTAAAATTATTTCTCAGTTATTTATTTTCACAGTAACTCCTGGGGTTAAAACAGTAAATGGAATCAAGAATGAATAAATGAATGAATGAATGAACAAACAAGCATTTATTGATATAAGTATTTAAAGTCTATAAAACCCTTTAAACATTTTTGTTAATTAAGTGTCACTACCTTATGACAAGGGTTAGAAAAAGACCTTGAGCTGTGCATAGCTTGTGGTAGGCTGAACTATGATTCTCGAAGATATGCCCATCTTAATAACCAGAACCTGCGAATGTTACTTTATATGTCAAAAAGTATTTTGCAAATGTTATTGAGAATCTTGAGATGGAGAGATTATTTTGGACTATGCAGGTGGACCCTAAATGTAATTATAAATGTATTTATAGAAGGGAGGTAGAAGGAGATTTAACCATTAAAGAAGAATGCAAGGTAAGGATTGAAGTACAAGGTTAAGCTAATTGGCTGGCTTTCAAAAGCGAGAGAGTCAGGAGCCAAGGAATGAAAGAAATGCAGCCCTAGAAACTGAGAAACAAAAGGAAATGGATTTTCTCCCAAAGTATTTTGTGGGATCTCAGCCCTGCTGGCACCCAGCTTTCAGCCCAGGAAAACTGGTTTTCAGCCCAGGAAAACTATTCTTTATCTTATAGATGGTTAGATGATGGTGACTACATTTCCCTAACTAATTCTGCAAAGTTACTAGCAGAGCTTCCCAGTGACGCTGTATCTTAATGAGTACTCAAGTCAGCTCTTTCACAGAAAGACTGAACTTTTCAGAATCTCACTAGTGACTTTTAAATCCAAGTTATTGATGGTTGCTTTGTTTTTGGAGCAGTATTTGTGTCTTGTTTAGTAATGCGGATTCTCTTACAGAACAAATTTCTGTTTAGAAGCTTTTAGAATAAGAGGAAAAAATCTTTTAGCCCCTGTGGACCACTAAAACTGATCAGCCAAAATCTTTTGCCAAGTATCTGAAAAAAGAGACATCTGTTTGGGACTTGGTTTGGCATGCTCCAAGAGTAAATCCGGGAAGGAAAAACGAAATGAATTACTTGGCATACAACAGGATGGGAATAGGCCACTCACAGGATAACTGAATGCAGACGACATAAGAAAGAAGCTTTCCACTTAGGAACTATCAACTAACAACTACTAATGAAGGAGGCACCAGAGGGAAAAACCTGATCTGGTCGTAAAAGCAACCAGAGAACTTCTGGGTGGAACCAAAGATGTCCTTAGAGCTATTCTACAAAATAGGCCAATTATTAACTAGGGAGTGACCAAATAATATTTGCAAGTAAAGAGGGGTAAATGACTTACACTTGGCAATGGCCAACAAGCCAGCTCTGTACAGGAAATAAAAACAGATCCGATTTTGGGGAAAAGAGGTAGGCACTGTCACAGACTCACATGATCATGCTCGGTCTAGAAAACTTTGCTTTTTAAGAAGCACGTAACAGCTAGATTTATTATTTTCAAATGCAAATAAGACTAGTTCACTACTCAATACTCTACAAAGAAGTGGAATTGCACTTTGAATACAATCTAAGCATCTTTGGACGTGGCCTGTGTACTACACTTTAACTCCCCTTGTTTCTTTCAGTTTCTCAAACTTTTTTTTTTTTTGCCTCCAGCTTTTGCATAAGTGATTTGCTCTGGGTAAGTATTCTTTCTTTTCTTTTCTTTGTGTTTTTTTTTGTTTGTTTTTTTGTCTGTTTGTTTGTTTGTTTGTTTCAGACAGTCTCACTCTGTCACCCAGGTTGGAGTGGAGTGGTGCAATCCCCGCTCACTGCAACCTCCCGCTCCCAGGCTCAAGCGATTCTCCCACCTCAGCCCCACAAGTAGCTGGGACCACAGACCCGCACCATCATGCCCAGCTAATTTTTGTATTTCTTGCAGAGATGGGGTTTCATCATGTTGCCCAGGCTGGTCTCAAACTCCTGGACTCAGGCAATCTGCCTGCCTCGGTCTCCCAAAGTGCTGGGATTACAAGCACGAGCCACCATGCCCAGCCTTATTCTTCCTATCAGAAAACAGACAAACAAACAAACAAAACCTGGTTTACAGTGCAGTCCAACAGGTAATTCCATCAGTTCCTTAGAATCGTCCCAACTATAGATGTTTGGAAGGGAAATGACAATCAACACGTTATACTACTCTTCCTTTGATCAAGCTTATATTTAAAACGCTCTTTATAGCTTTGCTATATATAAATGTTTTATATTAGAGCAACACTGTGTAATAAAGAATTAATCATTTATATGTCCAATGTCGGGTACCTATATATTTAAAATTGTTATATCCTCTCGATGAATTGACCTCTTTTTATCGTTACATAATGACCTTCTTTGTCTCTTTTTATAGTTCTTGACTGAAAGCCATTTCGTCTGGTATAAAGATAGCCACCCTTCTCTCCTTTGGTTTCTATTTGCCTGGTATGTCTTTCTTCCTCCCTTTACTCTCGGACTATGTGTGGCTTGTATATTTCAACATTTCTAAGAGTAGACTTTAAATATTTTCACCACAAAAAAGGTAAGTATGTGAAGCAATGAATTTGTTAATTAGCCTGATTTTATCATCCCACATTGTAAACATATATCAAAACATCACATTGTACTCCATAAGTATATACAATTGTTATCAATTAAAAAATAAAATTTAAACACTTTTTAAAATAGAATAACCCTTCCCTAAAGAAAAGCCTTGTCTTTATTCTTGGCTCCTGAGAGGTAATCTGTAAGTCTCTGGAATGTCCTTTCTGCTAAGAATATCTTTGTTTACCTGGGGACCTTGGACCAGACCCAGTGATGTAACTATGTGACTAACCGTGGCAGTTTTGGGCCAGGTATCAGCTCCCTGCCAGCGGGGCTAGAGACTAAAGGTCAGCCACACAGTCAGTCAAATATGTCTATATGACCAAGTGCCAGTAAAAACTCAGCACTGGGGCTTGGGTGGTTTCCTTGGTGGGCAATATCCCATGCATATTGTGATACATCATTGCCGAAAAACAAGCATTCTTCATGACTTTCCTGGGAAAGGGTAACTGGAAGCTTCATATTTAGAACTCTCCTGGACTCTGACCTTTGTATCTCTTCCCTTGCATAATTTTAATCTGTATTTTTTGCTGTGATAAACTATTAACTATATACTGTATTACAGCTTTCCGTGGTTTTTGTGGGTTCTTCTAGTGAATTATCAAAACTGATGGTGGTTTTGGTAACCTTTGAACTTTGTAAGGACAGCTGTTCTCAAGTCAGCTATAGAAGACAAATAAATTGCTTTCATTCACAGAAGCTCTTTTAACTTATCTCTTTAAGGACAATTGAAAACACAAAACTCCTTCACTTACAAGCAGTAAGTTTATGCCACATAGAAACCTTGAGTCCAGAGCTAATAGCTGTTTGAAATAGTCTCACCCGTGAATGGGAATGGGGACCCTAAAAAGGCAGTGAAATGAGGAAATTCTCTGCATTGTCCAACCTTTCATCTGGGTATCCTTTAAAGAAAACATTTGGTTAGGCCAGGTGTGGTGGCTCATGCCTATAATCCTAGCACTTGGGGAGGTCGAGGTGGGCGGATCAGGAAGTCAGGAGTTTGAGAACAGCCTGGCCAACATGGTGAAACCCCATCTCTACTAAAAATACAAAAATTAGCTGGTGACGGTGGTGCATGTCTATAGTCCCAGCTACTTGGTAGGCTGAGGCAAGAGAATCGCTTGAACCCAGGAGGCAGAGGTTGCAGTGAACCAAGATCGTGCCACTGCACTCCAGATTGGCGGATAGAACAAGACTCTATCTCAAAAGAAAAGAAAAGAAAAGAAAGAAAAGAAGAAAAGAAAAGAAAAGAAAAGAAAAGAAAAGAAAAGAAAAGAAAAACCATTTGCTTCATAGATCAGAATAACAACAGTGAAGTTTTACCACACTGCTTTTAACAGCCATTGCCTTAAATATGGGCTTTAGAACAATGCCTACATTAAGAGGCTATTCCACCACCTCAATTAACCCCTACACATGCTGACATGACAAAGATATAATCTAAAAGCAGAAATGAGGAAGCCTAGTTTGCAAAATAGAAAAGTTTAGAATTTCTCACCCCTGCCACAGGGATATACAGATTTGTCATTTGTCTAAAAGGCCTGCTGGTTTGAATGCTGGGACACCTGGATATAGGCTTGCTTTTTTAATATGGTTAATGTCTATTTTTAATGTGTACGAAAGTTACTGTGCTTAACTATATATGTGGTGTTCTACTTCATGGTCTATTTAACAAACTTTTAAGAGTAATTTAGTTCACCTGCTTCAACTTCAGCTGAAGTAGAATGGAAGTGAACTGTATTCAGTTATTCCAATTGTCTAGGCAACACGGACACACTTTTTCACTTATACTCCCTGCCCACCTTTTCATGGCCGCCTTCTTCTCATCCCTCAGGCTTCCACTGAAATGTCACCTCCACTGAGAAGTCTTTACTTACTGTCTGTCAAAATTGTTCTGCCCTCTGTCCACATGGATATTCTTTCTCTAGCACCTGCTGTTTTTTCTTCTTACAACATATATCACAAATTACTGATTTATATTTTATTGTTGTTTAGTTTCCTTTGCATTTGTCTTTCAAAGTGGATTGTACATTTCCTGAAAAAGAGAACATATCCTTTTGGCTTATATCATCAGGTATAAAAAGTACTGTGTCTGGTACACAGTGCCCCAAACCATAAAGGGACACATTTTAGAAATGATTGAATGTAGCACTATGAGCAGGTGGGGGCACTTAAGATAGATCTGAATTACCATTGATGAATTACCCTTTCATTCTATGCTTTCTCTATGGACTTTTAAGTGTTAGGGGCATTGTGAATACAGATCAGACAAGAGCATCAGACCAAAGACTCTCCCAGTGAGCTCTAGAACGTTATATGGAATAGACTGAGAAAACAGGGCAAGGTAAATCAATAAACCCATATAATATCTACTCCTTAGATGAAGAGCTAATCTAACAAGAGAAAAGGGAAAAGAGAAGGATTTAAATAATTGAGATGGATGCTTTAGTATACTGGAGAGATTTTGGCTCTCTAAATTTATTTCCTAAACTGAAAAATAGTTAAATAAATTCTTACCCCTCAGGAATGCTGTAAGGATTATATGAGATAATGTAAATAAGTTGAAGACAATAGTTCACGTTTAATACACTGGATAAATATTACTTCCTTTTACCCTTATCTCATCTATTGAATATTCATAAGAGCTAATGCCTGCTTAATGCTTGCTTAGTGCTAAAAACTGCTATAGGCATTTATATATGTTAATTCATTTCTTTTTCACAACTCTGTGAGGCCAGTGCTCTTTATCATCCACATTTTACAGATGAAGAAACTGACATTCATTGAAGTTAAGTCATCTGCCTAAGGCCACATAGCTCATAAGTAACAGAGTTGTGATTCAGAGACAAGCAGCCCAGTTACATTGTCTGTGCTCTTAACCAACATGCTCTGCGGTCATTTCAATAAATAAATTAACAACTCTTTGTTAAACACTACAATGTGCCAGAAAGTAGTCATTGTCTTATTTAGTCTTTGCAAAACAGAACAGGTATTCTCTAGTTTTGAATAACTTGAGGTTCACAAAGATTTAGTCATTTATCCAAGATTTCTTATTTCACAAGCCACAGAATTATAATTTGAATTAATTTCTGTTAAACTTAAGAAAGTATATTGTTGCCTTAGAAAACTTTATTGAAGCCTTTTTATATCAAAACCCTCTTATATAACTAATTATTATATTTCCATGTGTGCACATAGCTACATAGACTTTTATATGCACATGTAAAGGTAATATTCTCACTGAATAAATCATAGCTATGTTTGTGAACTTTAAATTGGTATCAGTATTATTTTATTTTTGGTCTAAAAGAAGAATATACCTATCCTAACTCTTATTCAGTCATTATGATAGTTGACCCTTGAACAACAGGAGTTTGAACTGTGTAGGTCCACTTATACGTTTATTTTTTAAAATAAATATATTGGAAATTTTTTGGAGATTGGTTACACAGTTTTAGAGGTTCCCACACACAGGCACTAAGGTTCCACTCAGACACTGAGAACATTTCTCTGCTAAATGAAAATATGAAGGTGGAGATTTTCATTCTCTAGAGTTTTGCTCTCAGCAGGACATGAAAAACACAGTGGGTAGGAAAAAAGGATTTCTAATGGTAGCAGGGGAATAATTTAAAAGGGTCCTAGGTTCCTAATTTTTTGTTGTTGTTGTTGTTGTTGTTGTTGTTGTTGTTTTGTTTTCAACTAGTGCACTTCTGACATGAAATAGTGCAATTCCCTCACTTGATGAGGAACCTAAGAATAGCCTTAGGGGGCAGTGAGTTCTAGGCAGTACAATGGGCTGGTAGGTGTGCTCAAGTGAGTGTCTGCACTCCTGCCCAGGGGTTTCATGAGGCAGCTTGTGGTGGAGTCCAGAAAAGACTGGAAAACAGAAACAGCATGTGAATAGGTCAGTGCGGTGGGCTGCACAAAAGAAAATGTTCATGAAATAACTGAAAGTGGAGACTGTAAACTATGGAATTCAAGAAAAGCAATATAAAATTCAACAGAAGCAGAGGGGAAATAGTATACAAAGCAGGTGAAGCTAGACGGTATTTGAGATATTTACTTGCTTTAGTTTGTGTATCTACCTCTGTGTTTCTCTCACATGATGTTTAGCCCACTTCATGTGGGTTGCCTGCTCCACACCTTATTCCCTAAGGGGAGATACATGACACAGTAGAGAGTGAGTTTACTTAGAGACTCAGCCCAAGTAGAGTTCAGTTCTTTTTGGCTTTTGTTGTTCAAAAGCTTAAATGCTTAGGATAATTAAAAGTGTTTGCTAATGCGTAGGAGGGATAAAAGAGTATTAGAAAAAGCATACTGGAAGAAACAATAAGGAAGAAAATGTTAGCCTCACGCTGAAGTTTCAACTGGGCTGAGGAGAGAGGGTTGGGAGGAGGGTTCTATAGCCTCAGAGAAGGCAGCTAGAGTTCTCAGGAGATGGCAGTTACCCAGAAAATGGACAAGGAATGGTGAGGCCTGGACACATATGGAGGGCCTCAATAAATAGTCCCAGTCTGTAAGTTTTATTACTGATTCTGAGGAGCTATACAAAGGAAACCATAAATCTTTCAATATCTGCATGGACAACTCTCCACATTTCTTTCCCCCATGACACCATGGCACACATAAATCCTAAGTATTATGTTACAACCCTGCAAAGCTGAGTGAGAGTGCAAACTGCACCAATGGTCTACGTTCATATTTTTATAGCTTGTGGAAATATAAATTCAAAATACAAATTAAATAAACTACACAAAATAAATTTTAACATGCCTGAGATTGAGACTACGATTCATACCTAAAACAGAAAGTCATCTTGCTTGGAAAAAAATTAATGTATAGATGTCTGACCTTCACCTCATTTCCTAACACCTTTCTGAGAAGATTGTTTGTTTCTAATTTATTATTCTAAATTCAAATCTGATCATGCCAGACCTGCTCCAATGTCCTCAGGATAAAGCCCCAAATCCTTTGAAGGGCCATTCATCACGTCTTTGCATCAACTTCGAGGTCATCCCCTGCTCTACCCCTCTTCACACTTTGTGCTGCAGGGATGCCTAGTGACTGGCAATTCCACAAACACAATTTGCATTCCTGACTATTCTTTGCCTTGAGTGCCCTTCCCTTACTTCTTATGTACTAGGAGTACTGCTTCCTCTGCCTGCCATACTCTTTCTCATCCTTCAGGGTTTGGCTTATACCTCCACTCTCTTGAAACCCTGGCTTGAATTCCTAAGAGAAAGCTGTGTAGTCCTACTCTGTGCTCCCATTTCACATGGTACCTGTTTCTTATAATGTTTCTTCTAGCACAATGCTTAGCATACCATAGGGCTCAAAATATTTATTGACTATATTAATGACTCTTGAAGTCAGCTATGACCTTGCGTTTAAGATTCATTATTTCCAAGCAATCAAAGAATGACATTGACTATGTGATAAGAATTTAAACAGGAGCAAAGGATAGGATATCAGAACTCCAAGGGACCTGAATTATACGTCTTGATTCTACCAATTCTTCCCCTAAGCTCCTTTCGAGGCAGAAGTATCTTTTATCCCTGTATCTCAGTATCTAACATGATGCTATTACATAGTAGACTCCTTAGAAATTATCAAGATAGGGAAGATGAGAAGGATATAAGAAGGAAGGGAGAGAAAATTAAAATGGAGGGAAGGATTTAACTTTCTGTGGTCAACCAATGGAAAATTTAGGATTAGGCTTCACAGTCCAGATTTAAGACTGACCACTAGCCCAGTTCCCTTTTACCAGGCTAATGTATGGTACACAGGATCCTCTGGGGATTAGTCAATCACCTGTGAGAAGATATTTCTTGGCAATATTACTCTACTGCTTTTCATTATATGTTATTTAAATTCAGAACACTCCTATCATAGGAATGCAGGCAATTACAAATTTTCCACATGAGCCATTCCTTCTTCTGGCAGAATCCAGATTATTTAATAACACTGCAGAGGAAAAAACCTCCTAGAATTTCATTTTTCAGGAGAAATTAGATATTTGCTGATTTAGATTAAACTTGCAGTGGCAAATAAACTGCCACAGTGTCCCTAACCATACACTCCATGGTATGGATGTCAGATCCTTTTCAATAAGTTTTCAAAATGACTCTCAAATATGCAACAACATCATTTCAGATTAAATGACAGTTTTGAGCACATGAAAACCCTAAACAGCATTTATCGGAGTTGGAGACACTAATATAAAAGAGTGAATAACCATAGCATGCTTAATTTGCAGTTCTTTTTCATTTCCCTACAGACAGCTCACTGTCTCTTTGCTGCTTAAGAGCTTGTTTTACAACACCACCATGAGTATTTCTGCCTCCATCTAGGCAGGTACAATCCATTTTGCCTGGTACTGAGTTACTCAATGCCTTCAGACAGTTTTGCATTGCAGGAAGAGATCAGATAGCCTGACTACTTTCTAATAAAGGTGTACTGCTATAATCTGGGGCTGTAATTTACATGTTTGTTCTTAACTACATCATGTTTTGTCAATTACCACATATTTCATGTGGTAAAGTAAAGAAAAATCTCTTTTCAGAGAGGCATGGTACAGCATAAAATTGCTTTACAACTTTTTGACTCTAAGAGGTTAGGCTGGGGAAACATAGGATTGGAATATAACTGTTGAGCAAATATAGTAGTTTTCAATGACTTCAAATGCAAAATGTATTTATGTTGAGGCAATACTTACAAATAAGGCAAATATAAAATCAAACAGTTGCTTTAAAAGGCAGTGGCGAGACTGGGTATGGTGGCTCATGCCTGTAATCCCAGCACTTTGGGAGGCCGAGGCGGGTGGATCATGATGTCAGGAGATCGAGATCAGCCTGGCTAATATGCTGAAACCCCATTTCTACTAAAAATACAAAAATTAACTGGGTGTGGTGTCATGCACCTGTAGTCCCAGCAACTAAGGAGGCTGAGGCAGAAGAATCGCTTGAACCCAGGAGGCGGAGGTTGCAGTAAGTCAAGACAGTGCCACTGCACTCCAGCCTGGGTGACAGAGCGAGACTCTGAAAAGAAAAAGAAAAAAAAAAAAAAAAAAAGGCAGTGGCAGGGGCCGGGGGGAACACGGCAATATGACTAATTTTCATGAAGCAAGACTGCATCACATTACAGATATATTTGAAAACATTCACTCTTTTCTCCTGCAGTCTAGCAGTCTTTTTTCCTTCAATTTTTGATGTAGCAGAGTTTCCTGGCTTATTATTTTAACCTTCCTTCATCATAACTGGAATTCTTGCTCTATCCCTTGTCCATCTGATCCAGGACTGGAGTCAAATTTCCATCCTAGAGTAATCCAACTATCCACATCTTCCAGTCCATTGTCAAGAACCACAGCTACTATTTATTGAGAACTTACTCAACTTAAGACACTGTGCTAAGCGTGTTTAGGACAACATCTTATATATACTCAGAGAAGTCCAATGACATAGGCATTTTTAAATCTTTACCTCTATTAAGAACTTCGTGAGTTCTAAAACGGTTTTCTCTGGGTTGTCTAACAAGCCCCTCAAAGGTAATTTTTCTCTAACTAAGCCTGTGCCTCCTCCTACATTATCATTGTCTAATTCAAGAACCTGGGCTCATTCTAATCTCATTCGCTTTCCTCCTACCCAACATCTAATTGCAAAGTTGTATCAATTTACCACCCAGATATTTCTCAAATTTATTAGTTACTCTCAATTTTTTCTGCTACTGCTTTAGTTTAGATCCTAATTACTATGTTTATATATAATTACAATATTCTACTGCCAGTTTGCCTTTAGTTACCTCTTTTTATTATATTATTATTATTATTATTCAGATGGAGTCTCACTCTGTCACCCAGACTGGAATGCAATGGTGTGATTTGCACTCACTGCAACCTCCACCTCCAAGGTTCAAGTGTTTCTTGTGTCTCAGCCTCCCAAGTAGCTGGGATTATAGACATACACCACCATGCCTGGCTAATTTTTGTATTTTTAGTATTGACAGGGTTTTGCCCTGTTGTCCAAGCTGGTCTCGAACTCCTGGCCTTATGTGATCCGCCCACCTCAGCCTCCCAAAGTGCTGTAATTACAGTCATGAGCCACCGTGCCCAACCTACTTATCTCTTTTCACTCTATTTTCCATGCTACTATTGCCTGAGGGATCTCCCTAAAACATAATTCTCAACATATCACCACCCTGCTTCATCGGGTTCCCCAAAAGCCTTAGTTTAAACCAAAACTCTTTTGCAAACTCTTTGAAAATATTCCCTTTAACCCTGAGTTTCTAGCCTCCTTGTCTGCCAATTGTTTAAGAACTCTTTACTAACCCAACCATAGCCATTTTCCAAACATCTTTATTGATGTTAACATTTTTTTTCCCCTGAGCTTTCAGATTTTGATACAATGGTAGCAGGAGAAGACAATATAGAATATATTACATGAGACAAAAATCTGATGGGAGTATAGGGTAGGTCCACCATCAGGCACCCAAGATTTTATAAGTGTGAAAGTTATCAGAATCAAAATCCGGACAAACAGAGCCAGGGAAGGCCATGAAAAGAGAGTTCTTAAGCTTGTATGCTTGATAACAAAAAAGGATGCAGCAAAACCCACAAACTTGTCCAAAGACCATTGTGACCTTACACAAAAAATACTTCTACAAGGACATCCACCCAACAATTGCCTATCCAACTTTAGACTGGTATCACCCTTGTTATTGATCTTTGTAACCAAGGATAATTATTTCAAAACAATTGCGTAATTATTTTTTCTTGTAAAAACTTTTGGCTTTCTTTACCTCTTAAAATATGCATACAATTTATTATGGAAAGTGTATTCCCATTGCAATGATCTATTCCTAAAATAAACGTATTTTCTTTTTTAGAGCTTCTCTGATATTTATGATGACATAAGGATGTGGGAATCCTCTGTGGAGGGACATAAGGTATAGGGGTGAGGACTGGTAGGAGTGTAGCACTTCTTCCTGGCCAGTGTAAAGACTCGGGGGGAAATGGATTCAGCTCTCTGAAAATGCCAACTCTTCTTAATACATAGTTGAACTTGAGTATTGAAATTTATTTTATTTCTTGTTGAATCTAATTTGCCCACACATGACTTTAAACTCCTGTTACACAGCTTTATGCTGATCAACATGGCAATCTTTCAAGAGAACACTATCCTTCAGCAAAATAGAACTTAAAGGCAATCTGCCCAGATAGTGGCAGTCATTTGCAAATAGATGAGCTAATGAGTCTCTTAGAAAGAGCCTGAAAATGACTAATGTGAGCTAGGAGAGTTCATCAGATAATGCCAACTTTTCTGAATCTCCTTTAATTGACTATGATTGACAAGTACATTAATAACTTTTATGTCAAGGGCTTGTGTCTTTTCCATTCTGTCACAAGCTGTAAACAATTTCATGCTGAGTATGATAAAAATGAAACTTCCTTGATTACAGAAAAGGAAATACTTTCAATCCCTAAAAAATTCAGGTATCTTTTATTCCAGATATTTCTATTTGGTATATCAATGTACAGTTTCACACATTTAAGAAATCTCCAATATCTTTGCTCTTTGCAACAAAAAAGGGATTAAAAAGTTAAAACAATAAAACAATGAAAGTAAGATAATAAAGAGCTCCATTTATTTTGAATTCAGTTTTAAGTTTATTAGCCCTTGATATTTGTATGTCTTTTCTAAAATTGCTTCAGTTTCCTCAATTTATGCTATAAAGGTGTTTATTCATATTTCAGATTATTCGATTGCTTTGGTAACTACAGTCATTGTCTGCTGAAGTAAATCCTCATTATAACAATGCTGTCCATTTAATATTGCAATGCTCTCTGTTTTCTGATATCCTGAGGTTCAATGCTTGTTTGATTTTGCTAAAGAATTATACTATGGCTTTATAATCAATTTCTTTAAAAGAAACCATGTCAAAATCCAAGAAAATGATATTCGTTAATACTGGTCTTTAGATTTTTTTTTTTAATTGTTTTCAAGATTAATCACCAAAAAATACAAAAAAAAAGGATATATATATTTGTAACCTACAATTTTCTGGGAGACATTTTCTGCAATTAACAATAAGAAAGAGACTAACAGTGTATATATAATATATTTTTAGATGTCCTAAGAGTCTTACAGTCATTAGGACAGTACATTCAACTGGAATAACAGCATGCCACATTTTCTTTAAAATTCTGACTAGTGATTTCAAATATGGAAGTGTCAAACCATCCAATGCTAAAAGGGCTCTTGGTACAATATCACATTTATGACCTATTTCTTTTCTTATTCCATTTTGTGACTGTCCTATAGTTAAGATACAGTCAAAGAGATTGGGAGAGTAGAGAAGCAGCAACATGAAAGTTAAGGCAATGTAATGAATGTTGATGCATACAAAAACTAGAAATCCATTTTTTATAATTGCATAAAATCAGAATATTTAAATTCTAAACATTTTCATATACATAGTGATTGGGAGTCAAAATATGCTTGGTAGGTACTCTATTCATATTGCTTTAGAAATAAGCAACTGTATCTACATTGTTTAATAAATATATATGTTCTAGAGTCATAAGGGGATTAAATATAATGTTCTTTAAAAAAAAACCTGCAATATAGTCAAATTCTTTAAGTGGCATTTCTCACTGTTAGCTAATCTGATTATCTTATAATTCATTTTGATAAAAATAAAATATTTGACCTAGTTAGAAAATATACTGCTAAAATAAAGCTCAATCTGAAATACACATACAAAAAAGCTATTTTCATATAATATAGAAGGGACAGCTAGATTTTGTTTTGTTAGAGAAACAAAAGAAAGAGTGATGCTCTCATAGCTAATTAAAAGGTATTAAAATAGAGTCATATTAGAGAAAATGAGTATTTTATTCTACAAAGATAGAAAGGGGGTTAAGCAAGGAAGTCAACAGTAGTAAGATTAATACAATATTAAGATAGTAAGGGAAATTTATTTTGTGGGTCAATACTCTTAATTATTCACAAACAAATTTTCACAACCATTATCTATCATTAACTTCCATTTGCAAACTCAATGAAGTCATTAGGAGACTAATTTTTCACCATCTGAAAAGAATGTTATTCAAGGAAATCTTATGACCATATATTTTATCTAAATTAATAGTCAGAACAAAAGCCTATACATAAAAAGTTGAAAGAAAAATACTTTGAAAAGGGTGTTGTGGTGTCTTTCGATCATAGTCCTGTGAAAAGTCAATGATGTCAGCAGGAACAGAAGGTCACCAAAAAATGGTAGTGGTGATGATAAAGATATTCCTGACTCAAATGGATACAATGGTTGCCCTTAAATCATCTTATTTAAACCACACAAATAACCATCTGAAGAGGGCAGCAAACATATCGTCATCACTTAATGGACAATGAAACTGAAGCCCAGAGAAGTTAAGCTCTTTGTGGAGAGTAACGTGCAACCTAACTACATTAGAATGACATTGAGTTCTCCACTGTTTGGAAAACCAGTAATCATCCTGGTTGATCTGATTTTCTTAATTTGTAAAACTGTGTTAATAATTAGCGTTAAAAGTTTATCAAGGGTATTAATGAAACAATGTACATATGGGGCTTAAAATATTATCTGATATATGGCAAACATTATTGCCATTATTATTATTATAAGTGGTCAGTGACATTTGAACACATTGTATTAGCTTGAGCTGGTATAACAATATATCACAGACTGAATGGCTTAAGCAAAAATTTATTTTCTTATAGTCCTGGAGGCTGTAAGTCCAACATAAAGGGAACAGCGGGATTGGTTTCTGGTAAGGCCTCTCCTGGCTTGCAGATGACTGCTTTCTCGCTGTATCCTCACATGCTTTTTTATCTGTGTGCATGCACTTCTGGGGTCTCTTCTTGTAGGACACCAGCAGTATTGGATTAACAGTATTGGCTCTATTGATCTCATTTAATCTTAATTACCTTCTTAAAGACACTATCTCTAAATAAAGTCACACAGGGGTGCTAGACCTTCAACATATGGCTTTGGGGACCATAAGCTACCCTCTGGTCCCCCAAAATTCATGTTCTCTGGCATGCAAAATGCATTTAGCCCATCTCAATAGTCTTAAAAGCCTTAACCCATCCCAGTATCAACTCAAAGATGCAAGTGTATCTAAATATCATCTATATCATGTATAGTAAGACATGAGAGGCAGCATTCAAAATTTGTTTGTGAATAATTCTCCTGCTATGAACCTGCAAAACCCAAAAGGTATGTGCTTCCAGAATAAAACAGTAGGAGAGACATTATTGTTCCAAAAGGGAGAAAGTGGAATAAAGAAAGGGATGACAGATCTCAAGCAAGTCCAATACCTAGAAAGGCAAATTCCATTAGATCTTACGTTTCGTGAGAATAATTCTCTTTGGCTTGATGCTCTGCTTTCCAGTCCCAATAGGGTGGCAGCCTCACTTTCTAGGCCCGTTGGTGAGGAGTCCCACCCACTCAGCCATCAGTGGTAGTTTTGCCCCTGAGGAAATGAGCAAGGGCAGCCTCCTCCTCTGAAACCAAAGAGGTGGTCCTACCCCTGAAATCAGGAAGGAGATAGCCTTGCACCCCTGCATCTGTGGGCTCTGGGCCTGCGGTGTCAGCAGGAGACCTGCTAGTCTCTGAATTGCTTTTTGGATCATTTTCTTTTTTTTTTTTTTCACTTTTATTTTAAGTGTAGGGGTACCAGGGCAGGTGTGTTACACAGGTAACATGGGGTTTGTTGTACAGATTTTTGCATCACCCAGGTATTAATCCTAGGACCCACTGGTTATTTTTCCTGATCCTCTCCCTCCTACCACCCTCCCCCCAAAAGATTCCAGTGTGTGTTGTTCTCCTCTACATATTTATGTTTTGTCATCTTTTAGCTCCCATTTACAAGTGAGAACAGTTGGGATTTGGTTTTCTGTTCCTGTGTTAAAGGATAAGGCATATTTTGCAGCCAGAGAGCCAGATATCTCTTTTGTTCCATTCTATAGAATTTCAGATGTCTGAAAGCCTTTCTTCATTTTGTCCCATCTTTGTTCCTTTTAGTCCAGTGGCAGGATCTCTGCTGGAGTCATCCATTTCTTATTCCTGACCTCTGCTAAGATGGCTAACTAAATTCATGGGTAACCTCTTTATGGAGTGACTGTCCAGCCACATTCTTGGTGTTCCCTACAGAACATGTTTCTCATTTTTAAACAATATGCATTGGCTTAGAATTTTCCAAATATTTTAAGTTCTATTTCCTTTTTGCTTAACACTTCTTTCTTCAATTTATCTCTCTCCTTTTACATTTTACTTATGGGTATTATAGTATATACTACATAGAGTCATGCACCACATAAGGACATTTCCATCAATGATGGACCACAATACAATGGTGGTCCCATAAGATCATAATGGAGCTAAACATTTCCTATCGCCTAGTGACATCATAACCATCAACTTGGCACAATGCATTATCTTTTCTATGTTTAGATACTCAAATACTTACCATTACATTACAACTGCATACAGCATTTGGTACAGTAACATGCTCTACAGGTTGGTAGCCTCAGAGCAATAGGCTATACCATATAGGTGTAGACTATGCCATGTAGGTTTGTGTAAATCTACTCTATGATGTTTGCACAATGATGAAATCATCTAACAATGGGTTTCTCAGAATGTATCCCTGTCTTTAAGTGATATATGATCACACTGTAACAAATATTATACTATGTCTCATATCTATGATTTTGTCCACTGCGTTTTCCTGGAATATGTAACGTTAAGAAATGAGAGCTCACATGCAGAAATTGAACTAACAAGTAGAAACTGTTCAACAGCAGGATAACATGCTCTGTCATATTTATGGAAGGGCAAATTATATTCCAATTTAATGAACTTTACTTTCTTTTACTACTTTTCTGTACTTATCTTATTTCTGCAAGTTCTATCTGTGTAGCTCTATCCCTTTTATAGCTCCCTGAGAACACATATAGTGCAAGAATGATCGTGGAGGTGAATGAGGAGGAGTGCCTTATGTTCTGCAGTTAGAAGGCTACTTAAGACTCTAAGAGTGCTGACAACAGTGAAAAAGTGACAAAGAAGAAAGCCACTCCTCCTCTGCTAGGACCTCCCTCAAAAACCTACCATTCCATCTACACCTGAGGTTGGAATCATTGCCCAATAACTGGCTTCCGCAGAACTCTACCTCCTGTTATAAAGCCTTTATTTTCCAGACATGCAAAATAACTTCCTATGTCTGTTTGTGCCACTTTCTTTCATACCCTTCAGCTGCCACACTTTTTCATATACTTGACCATGGGTTTAAAACTAAAACTTTTTCTGCTGCCTAAAAATACTTATTCTTCCAGACCCAGATTAAATGGCATCTCCTGTATAGGATATTTCCCAATATCTCTGGAAGATGTGATCATTCCTTTCATACATTCACAGAACTATAATACTATAATTACTTATTGGTTTAAAGGTTTGCTTCTTACACTTAGATGCAAGGTCTTGAGAGCAGAGGTGCTATCTGACTAATTTACCTATCTCCAAGGTAAGCACAGTATCTGTAATATGGAAGGTACTTAATAAATGTACATGGGATGAATGAAGGAATGACTGCAGTGCATTTCTATCCCACCTGTCTGAATTCCCTCTGAACCAAAAGGTGGTATTTACCTTTATTAAGACCTGTAGTCCTCTATTACCCACTCTAGATTAAAAAGTAGAATAAATCTTTAGAGAATTAAGTTCTCTTCATTACTGGGGTCCAGCATTGTCTGTGGCTATGTTTAATTTGTTAATACTCACAAAACTAATTAGCATTTTCATTCTGCATGAAAAGATCAATATAATTATAAAAATAATTAATGAAGCACTCGTTACATTTTATAATTTCTACATTGCCTTGCATCAGCCTCCAACTTTAGTCATCCTCTTCTCCTGAATACAATTATTAATTATTGCATTTCCCAAACCTTACATGTTGCTGGGCAGCGACAGGTTAGCTGTTCACCAAGCTTATATCTTTTCCTCTTAGACATGCATGTAGGCTATGATTCCCTGTCTCTGTTGCTCTGTCAGGTGAGTTCTACTCAATGGAAAATGAGTAAAATTATGGTACCCCACTCCTCAGCCTGGCCTTCAAAAATGCCTATTTGTTCTCCTTATATCTTTTTCACTTCTACCAGCTTATAAAACTAATCAGGGTGATCTTGGAAGACACATTTTGAAAATAGCAAGCCCTCAGATGGAAGGAGCACTGCTCTTTGAATCTTTGCTTAAATACGAGTTGTCCATGTACCCCATATTTTTTTTGTTTTTTTTTTGTTTTTTTTTTGTTTTTTTACTTTAAATGACAAAGAACTGTAATTCTATTGTGCTTGAGCTATTATACACCTTGAGGTTTATTTGTTACAGAATCTAGTATTAGATTAACAAACACATTTGTTTTACTTTGGTTCATATCAATAAGCCTACAGTGGCTAATAAAATCAGTTATAACAATCACTAAAACTTTGTATATACATATATGTAAGAAATAGAAATGGAGAAGGTAGCTTTGTGAAACTCCAACTAGTGACTCCCATAACTATGAAGGATTGCTGACAGGACTTTTATTACTGCAGATTGCCTCTATTTAATAGGCAGCTCTCATGCAGCCTGTGCTCCTGCTGTTTGCAAAACTTACTTTGAATATACGACGCCAATTACAGACACTGAACACATCAAGATTTTGACATATGTCTAGTGAGTTATGCAATTAATTTTATTTATGCACTTTCTGCTTTAAATGCCCCTGAAAAGAGAAAATTGACTAATATATCTTAAAAGGAACACTCATATTTATATCTTTGCCCCAATCACACTCTTTCTCTCCACAAAAAAAAAAGAAGGAAAAGAGAAAAGGAAAAGGAAGGAAAGGAGGAAGAGAGAAATGAAGGAAGGAAGGAATCCAGCTGAAATAAAATAAGCAGACTCAATACTGGAGTTTTCAGCAAGCACAATAAACGATAAAATTCTCTTGAATGTTCTATAGTCATTTATTAGCTACAGAAAGCTACAGAAAAACTTAGAGACTAAGTGCCAGAGAAGGCTGAGAGGCCTGACACTCCTCTTGAATTCTAGGACAGCAAAGCATTTATTAGTATCTAGATATGCATATTTAATTATGCTGCAATAACAATTTTACTGTCATTCCTCAAAGTTGAGAAGAAACAAACTATACCCTATTCCTTTCTCAGTGATCCTCTGATATTGCTTGGGGCAGCATACAATGGTAGTACCACGAGTGTCTCCTTGGCATTTACATGCTAATGATACTGTGCAATTAAATTATATAATATTGTGTGATAAGCCCCTTTTGCACCTAGGCAAAAATGTATACATATTATAGTGCAATTGTTCTCACTTCTCAAGAGAGATCTATAAATCTTGAGATTTTGCCTTTTACATTAGAATAAATCCTCCACTCACTTACTCATGTATTTAATGAATATGTTTTCAAAGCTATTATATGCATTGAATGACTATTTTTACACTCCTATCCCTTTTAAAGTTGACATCAAAACAAATTGTGGTGTGTATAATTTTAAAGAATATAATTTTGGGGTTACTATATATTTTATTTATGTTTTAGGTATATGTTCCTTAAAATCTTTGGTATACAGATATTTTAATCTGTCATCTTATTAGAGGAACTCCAAAAGAAGATGAGGATGGATGGAGAAAAGCTCAATCAAGTGATGAACAACAGGAAGAAAAAGACAGTAGCATTGTTATAAGTTTAACACCTGAAAGAAATAAGGTACGCCCCCTTTATTTCTTCCTTAAGCTCCCTTGTTTTGCTCTCTTGGGACTGTCCCTATAGAAGCTTCATTTTATTCCTGACTCTTCCCTTTTAAGCCTCACCAAGGTTTTATCCCCAGGACAGCATACCCTGGGAAGTAAGGACAAGAATGAGAACCATGTCTTTGTACTGTAGAGTGAAAGAGGAGCCATTGTGAAAGGAAAAGTAGAAAAGCAGAATTGGCAGACCATAATTGGAATATCATTTGGACTCTTTTAGGAAAGATTGTACAGAAAACCTGAAAATTTGCAAGTTGTTTCTTTGAAAACTGAATTTGTATATCATCTCCACCACCAAGTTATAAAGCTATATAAAACTATAACTTGGTGGTAGAGATGATATGTAACTGAGAAGCAAGTGCTCAGAAGTGAGGAGAGTAAGTGATAGGGGTGCCAGGTGAGTGTACCAATATGTAAATGGCATTCGATTATAGAAATCACCAAAAACCCGAATAACTCTGAAGCCAGAATGGCTGACTGCATGGGCCATGACATCAGAAGTACCTGGGTGTGAATCCCTGTCCCTTCTTTGCCACTAACTAGCTGTGACATTTTAGAAAATCTGTTGTATCTGTCTCAGTCTGCCTCCTTATCTTTCCAATTTCAGCTGAAGTATGATGCCCAGGAAACATTTTCTAATCTTTGCCATTCCTCTCCTTCCAGTGAAATTGAGCAATTTTCTTATTTGCTCCTTGTTCTTAGAATGAAGTTTTATGCTATTACTGTATATTTAAAAGGCTTTTTTGAGAGGGTTTATGTTTTGTTTTGTATTTTACATTTATCTTATTTGTCTTCCCTATGAGAGAGTGAGCAACTGGGGGGCTATTTGCTATCTCCCTCTCCCTTGCCTAAAGTAATAGGTGACACAAAAGAAATGCTAAGTAAATGTTTGTTGAGTTGGTGACTAAAATGTGATCATTATATTTATCTAAGAGGCTTAAGGGAATTAAGTGAGATACTGTGTGTTGAACATTGAGTTGAAAGTGCCAGCATGTATGCTTAGGAATAGGAGATGCATTAAAGAAGTGACAGACAGAATGATAAAATATGGCAATTGTAGTAAGCAGCCAGCTATGAGATATATTAAGGAATATAATAAGCTTGCATTCTGCTAGTCAGAAGATGCACAAACTGTAGTATTAAGGGATAAGGTATAGATGCAATCTCAGGCTGTGTCCCAGAATGCTAGTATCATAGTCAAAACAGTCATTTTAGTAGGGAGCATTCTTTGTAGAATAATTGCCACTTAAAGATAACTGAAGACTCCATTATGGAGCAGGAGAACACTGCATCCATAAGACATCAAGGCATTCCTTGACTACTATGGGAATTAAATATAGATCTAAAATCTTCTCCAAAATAAAGATTCAAAGAGCTATACTAAAGATGGAAAAAAAATGTGTCTTGAATGCAAAATGAGGATAGATCAGGTAAAGGACTGAGCGAAGGGCTGGAGACAATGAAGAATATTTTGTAGATTATACAGGTTTGGATGTTGTTATCTTGGGAGAAGCTTTAAGACATCCACTTATTGTTTTATTTGCATAGTCTGATGTGGTTTTTAAAGTTTATGTTGAATGCTGTTAAGAAAGGCAAAGACTCTGAAGTTCGTCTCAGGGTTTATTATTCCTGTTGTCTTTTATTTGCAGTCTTCACACTGTACATGCATGAAAGGTAAGTGCTGTAGCAAAACGAATTGGAAAAAAGGAACAAATGTATGCATTGCTCTGTAATGGATGGACAAAAAGGATAACAGAGCTGGTGACGGATCAGTGGAGAAGGTGGTGAGGAGAACAGTATAAAGAGTAAGATGTGCGAGATGAGATGCTTCTATGGTACATGTATAATATCTAGGCAACCACAGTGGCATTCTTTGTTTAAAGGCCTAGTGAATCTTGTTGAGCTAAGATTAACTTCCTAAAGGAGCCACAGTGTGCTAAACATTCATGAGTAACACATTCACGGAAGAATGCATGACTTCATTAGGACATATATCCTGCCCTGTATAGTGGCTTCATAGCAATAGCTAAACAAGTAGAGCTTATTCATCTTTCACATAATATTCAGCACAGAAGGAGTCCTGGACTGTTTTGCTCTATAAATTAAGGCAGTAAGCTAGACCCTTTCTATGTTGTTATTCTACCACATCCAGACAGTTATCTTTCTCTGTGTGATATAAGCTGGCTCACCAGGACATCTCATTCCGTATCTAATTTCCAAGTTAGTCAAGGAAGAAGGAGAAACAGACATTCAGACCCTTGAAGGATATCACCTAGTAATGGTATGTATTGTTTTAGGTAACATCACGTTGGTCAGAACTTAGTCACAAAGCCACACCTAGATACAAAGGAGGCTGGACATATCTCTATTTCTGTCTGTCTGTCTGTCTGTCTGTCTATCTATCTATCTATCTATCTATCTATCTATCTATCTATAATGCTTGTTTGTTTGTTTGCTTGTTTGTTTTAGACGAAGTCTCGCTCTTGTCCCCCAGGCTGGAGTATGATTTCATGATCTTGGCTCACTGCAACCTCCGCCTCGCTGGTTTAAGCAATTTCCCTGCCTCAGCCTCCCATGTAGCTGGGATTACAGGCACCTGCCACCACGCCCGGCTAATTTTTGTATTTTTAGTAGAGACAGGGTTTCACCATGTTGGCCAGGCTGGTCTAGAACTCCTGACCTCAGGTGATCTGCCCACCTCGGCCTCCCAAAGTGCTGGGATTATAGGCATGAGCCACCTCGTCCGGCCGCTTTTGTTTTTAAAAGAGGTTATTGACTAGCTACTGAGCAAGGCTTAATCACTGATAATTGATTTAAATGAAAGATGACATACAAATAATTGGTGAAAGTTAATAAAAACACCGGTAAAAAACAAGAATGTGCAGAAGATACCTGAAACGTTTTTTTCAGAAGATATTTTCCTGAGAAGTTTTGCAAAGCACATTAAACAGGCCTACTCTGCTGATGCTTTTCAAAGCCTAACTCATCAGGTGAAGATGAATTAAGTGTTTAGCAGTTTAAACAAAATAAATATAGGCTGGTTGTTCCAATACATGCTTACACTGGTGGCTGCCATAAAAACAAAACCTTTCATGATTAGAAAATTGAATTACCCTAGGATAAGGAAACAGTTGTACCAGTTGCATGCTGTCTTGGTACCAAGATTGGCCCTATTGTTTTCTAAACTTATAACTTAACAAGCCAGTATTTTCTATAAATCTATTTGTATTAATCTGTAAAATGAGGATACAAAATACTAAACAGAACTAGAATGAGGATTTGATAAATTAATATATATACGAAAGCAACTGGTTATTAAATGGTTTCGATAAACATTAGTAAAATCAGAAACCCTATTATTAACTTGACCAGCATGTTTTATTTTTACGTAGTTGTTCCGTCAACTTTTTATAAGTACGTGGAATCAAATTCTGTACAGAGTTACTCTACTGCCTAATAAGTGTGGAGAACTATTATTAAATCTTGTCTTATTCTTAGCTATCTCTCTTAACAGTTACATAATAAAATTGTTCAATTCTATCTCCAACAATAAAACTTCCAAATAGACTGTAAAACTTTAATCTTCAAGATGAAAAAATGGCAGTTAGTGGGGTATACCAGAATTGCTCTGGTTCTGAATAATCATGTTTAAAATGTAAATTATTAGGACTCAACCTATCTTACTGAAGCAGAATCCCCCAAATAGCATCTGCTACCCTCTGTATTTAATATGCTTTCCAGGTGATTGTAAACACTTTAAATCTTGAGAACTGTTGGCCTAGAGAAGCAAATGTTAAAAAGTCTTGTGATAAAGGAACATTGTCATACAGGTGATATGAACAAACTTAAGGTAAACATCTATTGCTTCTGGCATGGTAATAAATGAATAAAATGTTTATTTTCCTGGTTAGATACTTCTGATCAAGATGAGGGTTCCTTTCACCTCCTCTCCACCAACCTCGTGAGTCACACCAATCTTCTGAACCAATTTTGTCCTTATTCTGGAATATTCCAAGAAGTTCTTCATAAATATCTGGGGGACTTGCATGTCATTAAACCTATTTGTAGATATAGATATATAGCTAATATGAAAGATCGCCAGCAATGTTCTAAGCAGTAGGTGATTTACACATATGCTTTGTAATCTTTAAAATGTAAGTAATCTGACTGTTATGAATCTCATATTATAATGAGAATTCTGAGGCTAAAAGATGTTTAGTAACTTGATCACTATCTCAAAGTAGGTAAGACAGAAGCAAATATAGGGTTATTACAGAGAAAAAGCAGAAAGAATTGTGCCCCTACACAGAGAGAATTCTATTTTAAAAAAATTTTTTAAATCAATCCAAAGCTGGACATCAAGTGGGAATTTGGAAATGTTTGGTTAGGAGCTTCTGTAATTTTTTTTTAAGATGCTTGAATTGAAAAGTAATATAGCATAGGAGTGACATAGACATTTATGCAGGTGTTCTCAGAATGGAAATAATAAAAAATAGTTTTAGTAAATAATTGCCCAGATTCCTTTCCCATGGTGCTCTGGAAGAAGTCTGTCCCTATTGATGTTGGAGAGTCTAGTCTAATATCTTCCAGGCATTCACTAATTTTATAGGCTTTTTCCTATAAAAAAGTGAAACCACACATTGAAACCTGGAGATAATTGAAGACTGCTCCTCTGAATCTCAAACTGAGAGTTAGCTTTCCTTTCCCCCCACTTTATAACATAGAAAGTAAAAATGTAATCTTCAGCAACAGACATGGTATCTGCTCCCACAGAAATGGTGCTGTTACTAATTCAGAAGCAAGACTACAGGCATGACTACCACAGAGAGAACGCTTGACAGACTTCCAAGGCATCACTGTTGAATAACCCAAGCAAATCTGACTCACAGAGACAGAGTATATATGTGGTTCATGATCACCAGGATAGACTGGTTTGAAATTTTGCAGGTAGGCTACCTAAAACAACTAATTCTAATGGTACTGCTAAGTCCAGGAACAAAAGAACCTGTGTTCTGTCATTTATAAACTAATATCCCAAATGCATACTGGAATTCTAAAGGTTTCAACCAGAAATGTGAAATTTCCTCAAACAAATGTCTTCTATGTAAAAAAGAATGTATATTTGAGCTTAAATTTCCATTATGCTGAATGGAATGTTTCAGATAAACATTACTTTAATTACAAATCCTCACAGATAGTGCTATAACAAAATAGTGGCTTATATTTTAAATATTCATCCAAGGAGGCAGCATGGCAGTCATAGAGTAGATTTTGCAGTCAAATCACTCTTGAGCCATTTGCTAGTTTCATTAATTTGGATGAGGTTTTAATTTATCTGAACTTCTGTTTCCACATCTTTACTCTGTGAATAATAATACCTACCTCTTAAGGCTGTTATGATAACTTATTGACTAACATAATGTACACACACATAGTGGGAAATTAAGAACAAATTTGAGTCTGCTGTTGTGCCCTACTCCACTTCAGGAGCCAGAAAATAATCACTGCAAAATAATAAAAACTTTTTGTTGAATCTCAAACTTGTAGACTGGGTTACAAAATCCTGTATTTTTTATTTCATTATCTGCTCATAAGAAGAAAACCCATACATACACACATATACACATTTATATATTTATATTTTTATATATGCATATTATATATAAATTTCCTTTATATACATATATAAAATATGTATATATAGTATGAAATTCTCACTCCATTCTGAAAGGGTCAACATATTAAGAATCACTTTCTCTTACCACAACATGAAGCAATTTCAACATGGATGCTCCAACTTCATTTGGGATACCTCACATATAAGGATCCTATATCTTGAAACCATCTCCAGTGGATTTCCTAGACAAAATGAAACAGAAACTCTTGGGAATACGGAAAATAAAAACTTAGCTTCTTTCAGTAGTGCTCATCTAAAATTCCACATCTTACTCCACCTTGCTGGTTTTGCCCTAACTATTTAAAAAAATGTGTACTTCCAATCCAATTTGATGTACCCGTCCTTAATGACACTATTGCTTGCATTTTCAGGTAATGTATTTTATTACATGTGTTTTCATAAATCCATGAGTATTCTTAAATATATGTTAAAAATCAACTAAATATCAGAAATAGCATATAGATGATGAGAAAAGGAAGAAAGCAATCAAGTTATAACGTGTTAGAGAAAGAAAAGTCATTTGAATATATAGCTTTTCTCTCTTTAAGATGCTTGTGGATGTCTAAAAGTTGAATGAATAAGAACCATAATACTGAAACACATTTATCTATTTCCATTCATTGCATTAGTATAAAATATATTACTCTGTACCTATATATTCTAGTCTTGGTAATTTTGCAAGCTAAATCCTCATTTATAAATTTGCCAGGTATTTTGCTCTGTTGCCAAATTTGAGCAATTTTCTGACAATATTCTTGGAAGACTCACACACACACATACCTATATGCACAAGAACATACACACACCACTTAAAAGTCAAATTTATTGCAGGAAATTATACTGCAATCACATAAACTACAATGAAATCACATTTATTCGTCAGCCTAGGTCTATACCCTTTAATAGCTGTTTTGGTTTCATTACAATAGAATCTTCTATAAAATAATGACATAAATCTTGGTTATGCAAATCACAGTATTGAAAATACTGAAACCTGATTGTGTAAAACATCTCAAGCTCAAGGAGACATGTCATAGTCGTCAATTTTAAAACAGTCACTTTAAAATAAATTCCGTTGCTTCACTCTCTTAGTGCCTTCCTGGATTTCTATTTTATAAATATAGTAATTACAACGGTACTAGATGGCACAAGTGGATCTCTCGTCCTAAAAGTTAGATATTCAAAAGAGTCCGCTGGGCCCATTAAATAATATTGACATCTCAATTCCTCTTATCGGTTCACTTCAGGTACAGACTTTGAACAATGAAAGTTGCTTCTATTTCCCTTTCAATAGAAGCTGAGTAAGAAATTCGTGTTTTGAGTTATTGTCTCTTAGCCCCAAACCTAAAGCAGTGTTTAGAGGGAAATTTATAGCATTAAATGCCCACAAGAGAAAGTGGGAAATATCTAAAATCGACACCCTAATATCACAATTAAAAGAATTAGAGAAGCAAGAGCAAACTAATTCAAAAGCTAGCAGAAGACAAGAAATAACTAAGATCAGACCAGAAATGAAGGAGATAGAGACATGAAAACCCCTCAAAATCAATAAATCCAGGAGCTGGGTTTTGAAAAGATTAACAAAATAGACCACTAGCCAGACAAATAAAGAAGAAAAGAGAGCAGAATCAAATAGATACAATAAAAAATAATAAAGGGGATATCACCACTGATCCCACAGAGATACAAACTACCATCAGAGAATACTATAAACACCTCTACGCAAATAAAGTAGAAAATCTAGAAGAAATGGATAAATTCCTGAACACATACACCCTCCCAAGACTAAACCAGGAAGAAGTTCAATCCCTGAATAGATCAATAACAAGTTCTGAAATTGAAACAATAATTAATAGCCTACCAATCAAAAAAAAGCCCAGGACCAGATGGATTCACAGCCAAATTCTATCAGAGGTACAAAGAGGAGCTGGTATCATTCCTTCTGAAACTATTCCAAACAATAGAAAAAGAGGGACTCCTCCCTAACTCATTTTATGAGGCCAGTATCATCTGGATACCAATACCTGGCAGAGACTCAACAAGAAAAAAGAACATTTCAGGCCAATATCCCTGATGAACATTGATGCGAAAATCCTCAATAAAATACCGGCAAACTGAATCCAGCAGCACATTGAAAAATTTATCCACCACAAACAAGTTGGCCTCATCCCTGGATGCAAGGCTGGTTCAATATATGTAAATCAATAAACATAATCCATCACATAATCCAATAACAAAAAGCACATAATTATCTCAATAGATGCAGAAAAAGCCTTCAATAAAATTCAACACCCCTTCGTGCTAAAAACGCTCAATAAACCAGGTATTGATGGAACATATCTCAAAACAATAAGAGCTATTTGTGACAAACCCACAGCCAATATCATACTGAATGGGCAAAAACTGGAAGCATTCCCTTTGAAAACCAGCACAAGACAAGGATGCCCTCTCTCACCACTCCTATTCAACATAATATTGGAAGTTCTGGCCAGGGCAGTCAGGCAAGAGAAAGAAACAAAAGGCATTCAAATAGGAAGAGAGGAAGTCAAATTGTCTCTGTTTGCAGATGACATGATTGTACAGTTAGAAAACCCCGTCATCTCAGCCCCAAATCTCCTTAAGCTGATAAGCAATTTCAGCAAAGTCTCAGGATAGAAAATCAATGTGCAAAAGTCACAAGCATTCCTATACACCAATAATAGACAGAAAGCCAAATCATGAGTGAACTCCCATTCAGAATTGCTACAAAGAAAATAAANTAATGACACTATTGCTTGCATTTTCAGGTAATGTATTTTATTACATGTGTTTTCATAAATCCATGAGTATTCTTAAATATATGTTAAAAATCAACTAAATATCAGAAATAGCATATAGATGATGAGAAAAAGGAAGAAAGCAATCAAGTTATAACGTGTTAGAGAAAGAAAAGTCATTTGAATATATAGCTTTTCTCTCTTTAAGATGCTTGTGGATGTCTAAAAGTTGAATGAATAAGAACCATAATACTGAAACACATTTATCTATTTCCATTCATTGCATTAGTATAAAATATATTACTCTGTACCTATATATTCTAGTCTTGGTAATTTTGCAAGCTAAATCCTCATTTATAAATTTGCCAGGTATTTTGCTCTGTTGCCAAATTTGAGCAATTTTCTGACAATATTCTTGGAAGACTCACACACACACATACCTATATGCACAAGAACATACACACACCACTTAAAAGTCAAATTTATTGCAGGAAATTATACTGCAATCACATAAACTACAATGAAATCACATTTATTCGTCAGCCTAGGTCTATACCCTTTAATAGCTGTTTTGGTTTCATTACAATAGAATCTTCTATAAAATAATGACATAAATCTTGGTTATGCAAATCACAGTATTGAAAATACTGAAACCTGATTGTGTAAAACATCTCAAGCTCAAGGAGACATGTCATAGTCGTCAATTTTAAAACAGTCACTTTAAAATAAATTCCGTTGCTTCACTCTCTTAGTGCCTTCCTGGATTTCTATTTTTATAAATATAGTAATTACAACGGTACTAGATGGCACAAGTGGATCTCTCGTCCTAAAAGTTAGATATTCAAAAGAGTCCGCTGGGCCCATTAAATAATATTGACATCTCAATTCCTCTTATCGGTTCACTTCAGGTACAGACTTTGAACAATGAAAGTTGCTTCTATTTCCCTTTCAATAGAAGCTGAGTAAGAAATTCGTGTTTTTGAGTTATTGTCTCTTAGCCCCAAACCTAAAGCAGTGTTTAGAGGGAAATTTATAGCATTAAATGCCCACAAGAGAAAGTGGGAAATATCTAAAATCGACACCCTAATATCACAATTAAAAGAATTAGAGAAGCAAGAGCAAACTAATTCAAAAGCTAGCAGAAGACAAGAAATAACTAAGATCAGACCAGAAATGAAGGAGATAGAGACATGAAAAACCCCTCAAAAATCAATAAATCCAGGAGCTGGGTTTTTGAAAAGATTAACAAAATAGACCACTAGCCAGACAAATAAAGAAGAAAAGAGAGCAGAATCAAATAGATACAATAAAAAATAATAAAGGGGATATCACCACTGATCCCACAGAGATACAAACTACCATCAGAGAATACTATAAACACCTCTACGCAAATAAAGTAGAAAATCTAGAAGAAATGGATAAATTCCTGAACACATACACCCTCCCAAGACTAAACCAGGAAGAAGTTCAATCCCTGAATAGATCAATAACAAGTTCTGAAATTGAAACAATAATTAATAGCCTACCAATCAAAAAAAAGCCCAGGACCAGATGGATTCACAGCCAAATTCTATCAGAGGTACAAAGAGGAGCTGGTATCATTCCTTCTGAAACTATTCCAAACAATAGAAAAAGAGGGACTCCTCCCTAACTCATTTTATGAGGCCAGTATCATCTGGATACCAATACCTGGCAGAGACTCAACAAGAAAAAAGAACATTTCAGGCCAATATCCCTGATGAACATTGATGCGAAAATCCTCAATAAAATACCGGCAAACTGAATCCAGCAGCACATTGAAAAATTTATCCACCACAAACAAGTTGGCCTCATCCCTGGATGCAAGGCTGGTTCAATATATGTAAATCAATAAACATAATCCATCACATAATCCAATAACAAAAAGCACATAATTATCTCAATAGATGCAGAAAAAGCCTTCAATAAAATTCAACACCCCTTCGTGCTAAAAACGCTCAATAAACCAGGTATTGATGGAACATATCTCAAAACAATAAGAGCTATTTGTGACAAACCCACAGCCAATATCATACTGAATGGGCAAAAACTGGAAGCATTCCCTTTGAAAACCAGCACAAGACAAGGATGCCCTCTCTCACCACTCCTATTCAACATAATATTGGAAGTTCTGGCCAGGGCAGTCAGGCAAGAGAAAGAAACAAAAGGCATTCAAATAGGAAGAGAGGAAGTCAAATTGTCTCTGTTTGCAGATGACATGATTGTACAGTTAGAAAACCCCGTCATCTCAGCCCCAAATCTCCTTAAGCTGATAAGCAATTTCAGCAAAGTCTCAGGATAGAAAATCAATGTGCAAAAGTCACAAGCATTCCTATACACCAATAATAGACAGAAAGCCAAATCATGAGTGAACTCCCATTCAGAATTGCTACAAAGAAAATAAAATACAGGGATGTGAAGGACCTCTTCAAGGAGAACTACAAACCATTGCTCAAGGAAATAAGAGAGGAAGAGAGGACACAAACAAATAGAAAAACATTCCATGCTAACAGATAGGAAGAATCAATTCATGAAAATGGTCATACTGCCCACAGTAATTTATAGATTCATGCTATCCCCATCAAGCTACCATTGACTTTCTTCACAGACAAAACTAGTTTAAATTTCATATGGAACCAAAAAAGTGTTCATATAGGCAAGACAGTCCTAAGCAAAAAGAACAAAGTTGGAGGCATCATGCTACCTGACTTCAAACTATGCTACAAGGCTACAGTAACCAAAACAGCATGGTATTGGTACCAAAACAGAGATATACACCAATGGAACATAACAGAGACCTCAGAAACAATGCCACACATCTACAACCAGCTGATCTTTGACAAACCTGACACAAACAAGCGATGGAGAAGGATTTCCTATGTAATAAATGGTGTTGGGAAAACTGGCTAGCCATATGCAGAAAAACTGAAGCTGGACCCCGTCCTTACACCTTATACAAAAATTAACTCTAGATGGATTAAAGACTTAAACATGAGACCTAAAACTAAACCTATATTTCTATATTCTGCTTTGAGATTTTGGGTTTGGGACTCTGCACACCACTTTCCTTTGCCAGCTGGCTTCCTTAGATTCTGCACTGGGGGCTGGGAGGGCACTGGAGACAGGCTGTGGGGGTGAAGAAAGGGAGAAAGGGGCTTATTTTTTCCTGTTATCTTGCTGTCAGCATTGTTTAGCAATCATCCTGCACCCTGTCAGTGGCAGTCATTTCTGTCTACAGATTTTTCAAATTCTCCAAGAACCAGCTTATTCTGACCTGAAAGAGGTGCCATCCCCAGGTGGCTTGTATCCCGTCCTCAGAGTTCTTGAGTTTGAGTTCCCGAGGCCTCTCCTAAGAGCTCCTGAGATACCAACACTGGCTCCATAGCAACACTTCTGAGAAGTGTGATACAGAGATCTACAAAGTCCCTCTTCTAAGCTCTCAGTGCCCCAGCTTTTCATTTCGTTCCCCAAGCCCTGGGCGTGGAGATGCTTCCTGAGACTACTCTCTGTATAATCTCAGGGACCTCTTTATCCTCTTCCAGCTCTCCAACAAATGTTTAATCCATCCTTTATATTAAAATTTCCTTGTTAAAACAAGTATGGGGTAAAGGATATGAACAGATACTTATCAAAAGAAGACATTTACACGGCCAAACACATGGAAAAATGCTCAACATCACGATCATTAGAGAAATGCAAATCAAAACCACAATGAGATACCATCTTATAAAGGGTCTCTGATATTAGTTCTCAAACACATTTGTTAGAGAAGTGTGTGGATGGAGACCCATCCACCCACACACTTACGGGGCATGGAGACCCACACAGAAGGTAGCAGCAGAGATAGACACTCAGTGGCCACTTGGTACAGGAAAGAAACAAAGATGGCAGGAGAACCAAAGCCTCATTTAACCTTACTCTTAAAGAGTTAAAATCATGGGTTCAATATCTATCTATCTAAATATTTTACTGGTTAAGGGTATGTGTTTTGGCAACACAAAGACAAGTGCTCAAATTTCAACCTCACTACTTTCTAGTTGTTCTATTTCTTAGTTTTTTCATCTATAAAATTGATTTAATGACACTGTGATATACAGCTTTCAAAATGGCTGCAATAATTCCTGCCATATCTGTACATACTCTCTTTGCAATGAAATTTTTCCATTTTCATCTTTCAAAGCTAAAATTTATCCATTCTCTTAAATCTAAGCTTGTCTAGTGACTTGCTTGGCCACTAAAATGTAGAGGAATGTGACTTATGAGCCTAGAACCTGCGAGGACTTGCATCTTCTCCTCTTGCCCTCCTAGAACTCTTCCGCCACCATAGGAGAAAACCACATTGGCCTGTTCAAGATCTATGGCCCCCTGATAGGTAGCACCAACTGTCAGACATAGAAGTAGCCACGTTAGACCATCCAGATTCAGTGGAGGTGCCAGATGACTGTAGCTGCATGAATGTTCCAGGAGAGATAAGTAGAAGTGCCACCAAGCTGAGCCTCAGATCAAAGTGCATGCCCACAGAATTAAAAGCAAATAAAATAATACTTGTTTTAAGTCATTAAGTTTTGAGGTGGTTTGTTATGCAGTGATAAGTTACCCATTACTGATTCAAATCACTTCCTTCATCGTATTCTTTTAAGGATTAAAATAAAAGATGTATGTAAAATGTATGCACAATGTCTGGTATGGCACAGAATAATTCTCCAAATGTTTACTGGGTACAGAAATGACATTCCCAGCATCATCATGGGATAAACAATGACTGGCCATAATGAATACTAATGAGGAATGTACTCACTCTACAAGAGTTAAATACCGGGCTACATAAGTTTGATCTGAGACTATTGGTTCAAAGTAAAAGAGAGGCATGATTGAATTGAACATTTATCATTAATACTGAGATTCTTTGAAATTCTTTGAGTATCATTACTACTCAGATATTTTTCTGGGAACTTGAATTAAAGTAAATGGGTATGAGGAGATAGAAAGTTGTCTTAAATCACTGCTTAAACGTTTAGGAATTGGGGTCTATATATACTCTTTAAAATGAAGAGCATTCATTTATGTATATAAATTTTCATTTATCGTATTAGAAATGAAAGCTGAGAAAAACTTTTAACAATTGTCAATGGTTATCAGTTAATTATTATGACAATATTAATTAAAAAATAAAAATAAACCATAAAAAACAATAAATTAAAAGGGACACATTTTTATGAAAGATAATTATATGTTTCTAAAACAAAAAATTAGGGAGGAGAGTGAGACTGTTCTATATTTTGTAAATTTCCTTAAAATCTGACTTAATAGAAAATAAGCCTTATTCAATCCTCATTCAACCTGTATGATATATTATTTTGGTGGAAACTTATGAAGAAATCTAGTCGATATAGACATGTATTTTGGAAAAAAGAAAGAGATTTTACCGCTTTTAAACTTATTGTAGAATACATCTTTGATAGCATAGCAACATTTTATGAGAAGTAGTTTCTAAAAGATCAGTTACAATATAAAATCTAAAACCACATCAAATAACTTTTCATATTATTATATTAAAATCCACTGGCTATCTCTTAATGTGAATGTATCTTTATCTATTTGGTCATCATGCATCGGTGACCTAGAAAATATTGGTTCACTAAATTATGCATAATCAAATTATTAACATACAGAAAATACTAAAAAGTATTCCTGTTAAAATTACAGCTAATCTTATCAGAATGATTTTAAAATATTGGGAAGTGTTACACCTATGGTGGCACAAAGAATTTTCAAAATTTTAACCTTTACTTCAAAGCTGAAATTCGATCACTGGCAACAAATACAAATACAAAATAGTTATTTTCCTTGAAGTAACAAGATCAATTTGTTTATTTTTGAGAAATATATGCCAAATACCTTAAGCCTCAATAGCTTTGACTATTAGTTACACTTTTATGTCAAAATGATGTTAAATGAAAAAGTAGCTAGTTCAGTGTGCAACTCAATTACAAAAGTGCTTTTTTGTTCAAGAAAACATCATACTTCAGTTTGCAGCAAAATTGCTTTATGCATACTTCACATTTCATCACAAAGGATATTAAGATGGTGTTTATTCAGAGAACAAGTTATAAAAAATAATGCATACTACTTCATAAAGGACATTGTTAAATGACCTGCCTTTTTGTTTTTTTGCTTGGTTACTTTAAAGAAATTACGGTGGAAAATACAGTGACTGCTACTAACAGTCTGGTGTTGCCATATTGAATTGTGCTAAGATTCTGGAAATTTTATCTACCATTGCCTTTGCACCATCATGGAAATTGTTAACACAATGATGAAACAAATAATACCTTAGTCTTATCTTAAAAATCGTTTTCACCTAGCACATGGCTCAAAAGGATCTTGGGAACTCCCATGGTACAAGGACAAGAATTTTGAGAATGACTATCAAATATTGACTTAAAAACAAAAACTTAAGTGTTTCTAGGAACTTGAGTATAAACAATCCTCTTTCAGGCCAGGGTGGAGATACCACTTTCCACCTCCAGTAACATCACTGTAGTGAGTTATATGGGATTTAGATTAAGATTTAAAATAACTAAGGCTGGACCAAGGGAAATTGCCTTGCTCATAATTGCTTACCCCATACCTGGGACCCTAATGACTCATACACAACCAATGTCAAAAACTGTGAATCAACTGAGGGAATTGGCAAAAGAGGGACAAAGATAGAGAAAGAAAGTGAGAAGGACACAGAAGACCCATGAAGTTATAGACAAAAAGAAATCAATAAATATACGGAGAGAAGGAGGAAACTGTGAAAGGAGGGATACAAAAACAGAAACAGTCATGGAGTCAAAATGAGAGAGAGAGAGAGAGAGAATGTTTTGAGGACACAAAAGCCAACAGAGATAGACAGGCAAAGAGAAACAGAGTCAGATAAAAGGAGACAGAGAATAAAAGTATACTATCATATTAGACTGTCAATGAAAGGGAAGGGAAAAAATCTTTGCTTTGACATACTTTTCAAGTAGTCACAGATTTTCTCTCTTTTCTGTGAGGCTGGTTTACAATAGATGCGTGGGAGTGTCTGCTTGCATGTGGATTAGGAAGATTGTTGCCTTTTCCTTCTGCCATGACCTGAAAGCCACACTGACTGTTGATGGATGTAGTAAGGGATGTCCTGCAGTAGAAGAAGACAGACCTAGGAATCTGCAGCATAAAAGAGGGGTCTTGGTGCATGAGAATGAGATCTGGCACTGGGCATCTTCCAGGTTGACATAATTGCCAGGCTGAATGAGAGATGTAGTGTAAGTGCTTTACTTTGTCACTTACACAATCTCGCTGGTAAGGCCTAAAGGAACTGAATCTTCAGGAGAACTAAACATATAATTTTCCCTTTAACCACAATAGGGAATTGCCACTGGTCCTCTCTACCAAACATTAGGCATGTTCAGATTCTTAAATGGAGACACAGTAAGGAACCACTTTGGATGTATGTATATAGAGAGAGATAAGGTCTTGCTATGTTCCCTAGGCTGGTCTCAAACTCCTGGCCACAAGCAATCCTCCCACCTTGGCGTTCGGATTACAGGCATGAACGACTATGCCCAGCCCCAGCTCACATTTGAAAACAAGATTACAAACAAGTAATTCCTAAATATTAGCACTATCATTGGGAAACACACAGAAAGACAGAATGCTAGATTCATTGTAAGTAAATGGCAACAGGTTAAAAAAAATAAGTGACTCTGTGTCATTACAGTCTGTTCCTATTAGTGTTCACATTGTCTGAAAGGAAGAGTAGGGAGTGGTCAATAAGATTAGGTTTCATATCAGTCCATGGCATGAAAATGGGAATTCTGGGCTGCTATTCACCATTATGAAGACAAAGGCAACTTGGTATCAAGTGTCTCTAGGGACAGGAAAAGCTGTATGAAGCTGTATGTAACATTAGGTGGAGAGGGGAAAAAACATGAGCAGGGAGAATGAAAGAACTATCAGCACCGGTTGTTGTGATGCCAAACAGGAAGATGAGCTCTCCTTGTGCTCTTGCCAATTCAGGTTAATGTTTAACAACTTAAAACTTGTACTCTGATTTTTATTAAAGTGACAGGTTTTTGTCTTGAAGTGGCACCGTTCCTTCATCTGTAAAGTGAAGTGGTGGAATCACACTGGTATTTCCCAAACCATTCCGTATAATGCTTGTGCACTAGAAGATGCTAACATAATCAATTAAAGTTTGACAAATATTTCCTTCCGTTCTTCCTTCCTTCCTCCCTCCCCCCCCCTTCCCTCCCCTACCCTTCCCTTCTCCTTTTCTTGCCTTTCTTCCTCTCTTTTCCTTATCATTCCCCTACAATCTACTTAACATAATAAAGAGTCTAAGACTACCACAATGAAAGATAATATTTAACAAACTGATTTAAACACAGAATTTCTTTCTCTTTTTTCATATCGCCATCTCTTGGGATGATAACATTACTCTGGGAAACACTTTATGAAATGCTAAACTTGATACTTGCTAAAAACCCTTATGAATCCAGGATTCTATAATTCTAAGCAGGACTAAGTGGGAGCACAGGAAATTGTCCCCTAAATTAGCTCTATTTGCCTCTGTAACCCAAGTGTCTTGACTCAGCATATTCAGAAGCCTGACAGTTGAGGGCCATGGAGAATAGCCTATTATTTAGTCTCTTTGGATTATCATCAACATCACACTAAGACACTGTGCATGTGAAGCATACCCCGGGAGGTGCTATTATCTTACCACCACTTAATTTTTAGTTCAATGAGCACAAGAAGAGATTTCCTTTTGGAAAAATCAGGAAATTAATTTAGGATTGCAGGAATTACATACAATTCCCCATGTAATGCAATGCCAAATTTCAAAAAGTACAAAGGGATGCACATGAAATTTCACAGAATTAGGAGGCTTTACACTGAAGGAGAAATAGAATGAAAATGATCTGCCTGAAGTAAGCATTAATGTTTTATTTTATGGCTATGTTCCTCCTTTTAGTTCAGCATTCCCTAGATTCTCTTAAACTTTATGATTTTTGTTTGATTATCATCTATCTCTTACAGGTGAGGCTTCACAATTCCAGGTGGCAGTAATAAAGTCCATACTTATGGATGTCTCAATATCTCCAATCTGTGGAATATAAATTTTGAATATATACAAGTTGAATGGCTTCCATTTTCCGGATATGAAATATCTGTTCATGTTTTTGTTGTTTTGATTGTTTATATCACTTTATATGACAATATCTAGACCATCATAAAAGAGGTTTGGGAAAATAAAATCTACCTAAAGATTTTAACATTTAGTGGAAAAATGCATTCATAGATCACTTTGCCCTAGAATTTCCACTTACCAGTAAAATAAAGACGATAAGAATAATTTATTAAGCACTTTTTATATTCTTGGCAATGCACTAAATTCTTTACCTATAGCATCTGAATGCTTATAATAAGCCTGAGGTTGGTGCTGTTATCATGTCCATTTTATACTAAAACTCAAAGTAGTTACATAAACTTTTTCAAAGTCACACTGCTTTTAATGGCAAATCTTGTCATCAGATCTAGGTTTGTCTGATTCCAAAGTCTAAATTATTAATGACACTCCTTCATTGCTAATTGTTTCTTTATTCAATGCCATCATAGTAGCCAACAGATGACCATCCATTAAGGCTCATGTCATAGACTGTCTGAATATTCTTCATGGTTAACTGGATGAGTCTAACCTTGGAGTGGATTCTGGGAGCTACAGCTGTATTTAAGCATTGTAATGATATTGACCTCAGTGGGTAGAATGTGAAGCTGAGGAAAAGCTACAGAAAATGTCTCATGGTGACCCTGTAATGATGAATCAAACTAATCATTAACAAAATATTTAATAAGAATATCTAGGCAAAAAGACAACACATGAATTCAGACAATAGGAGCAAAGGGTAATACAATAACAGCAAAGCGAGTTTGAAATCGCAGCAGAGGTAGACTAAAAAGATTCCCTGAGGTACTGAAAAAAGGGGTGCTGACACTTTTTTAGAATGCCCACAGTCTCTCCAGTGTAAGGAGAATGTTTTAAAACCTACCAAGTTGTATCTGACAGGATATACAGCCCTCCAGGAATCGGTATCTCCCCTCGTTTACCGTACAATGAGCCCCCTTATCATATTACGCACCTATACTTTACTTCTTAGGCAGGTTAAACTGCTGTGAGGTACACTGCAAATGGTAAGAAAGGAGAGAAGAGGAGAAAAAAGGGGAGACGGAGAGAAGAAGGGAAGGGAGGGGGGAGAGGGAGAGAGGAGTGTTGAGTTGTTGAGGAAGAGTGAGAGAGAAAGAGAGGTTGGCCATGGCCATGATATCCAAGGAAGGAGCCTCAATCAAAGATGATGCCAAAACCTCAGAGACTCAGCTCTTAATAACCACTAATAAGACGATGATATCAAAACTAACAACATGCAAAGGGAAAGAGCAGGGACTGGTACATGGGACAATGTTCAACAGGATCACTCAGATAACTTCGTGGTAGAACTTGAAGGAACACAATCATCGGAGAAATCTGTCTTGTGGAATCTCCTCAAGTCACCAAGGTCTGCTGAGTTGGTTTGTTGTACAGGTTTTGAAATTGCTGGATTGGAAATGAGAAATAAACCTATGAGATTGAGGGGTAGGGATGGAAGAAAACAGAGAAATAGTCTCAACATTAGAAGACATGAGAAAGAAAACAAAATTATTTCTGAAAAATTATCATAGTTTATTGTCTCTTAAGAACAATAAGGTAGATAGGACAATTGGGAAATAAATTGCTGAGGTAAAAAAGACACAGATCAGAGGTGAGGTCTAGATACATTATAATAACCCAAATAATAAAGTTACATGGGAATAGAAGGATAGGAGTAAACGAAAGGAAGATGTGGACAAAATAAAGATGAGAAAAAATAGACACATGTATAGGATCACCAAGGGAGCAAAAGTGATTCAAGAAAGGAGGAATTAAACTTATTTATCATTCATATTCTCCTTCAGTCCCTTGCTCCTTTCCTTTATCTCTCTCTCTCTCTTTCTCTCTCTCTCTCTCTGTCTCTGTCACACACACACACACACACACACACTCTCACACACACACACACACAGAGAACAATGAATCCCAGGATTCGGAACTTAGTCTACCAGCCCAGTTCTATCTAATACTGAATCAAGACAAACAGAATTACTGTGACTATTTACAAATGGCTACTGCTTCCAGGCAGTTGTCAAGGCCTGGAAGAATGTACAAATGTCATCTAGACATAGTGAAACATAAAAGACATTTTGGATGTTAAGAGCTCAGACTTTTAATATATACCAACTCTAAAAGCTGCAATTATGAGGCAATAACCATGTGGGTAAATATAGTGCACATCTCCAAGATAATAAAATAAATGGTCCTCATAGGGTAGTTTTAATGCTAAATTTTGTGCTTCTAACAACTGCATTTTAAATCTTTAATGCTGGTGTTAAGATTTTCAGCACAAGTGAATTAGGTTGTTCACACTATTCAGACTCAAAATTAACAAATGTTCTTAGAGCAAAAAGTACATAGAAATTCTGCCTTCGTGAATATATTCTTGATATGTGTAGGATTTTGACTAAAAGCATTTCAATTATACTTTTAATTGAAAAGATAGCTCTCAAGAAAATACCCTTCCCCCTCTAAGAAAAGATAGCAAATAATTAGAACACCTATAATCACAGCACTTTGAAAGGCCAAGGTACGAGGATTGCTTGAAGCCTGGTGTTCAAGACCAGCCTGAGCAACACAGCAAGATTCTGTCAAAGGAATTAGCCAGGCAGGGCAGTGGACACCTGCAGTTCCAGCTACTGGGGAGGCTGAGGCAGAAGAATCAGTGGAGCCTAGGAGTTTGAGGTTACAGTGAGCTATGATAGCGTTACAGCCAGCCTAGATGACAGGGTAAGACCTTTTCTCTAAAACAAACAAACAAACAAACAGAAAATGTTTCTGTGTGTCTCTGTGTGTTGTGTGTTATAGAAAAAAGATTATGGAAGCGTCATAAAATGTTACTATCTGTGCTCATTTGTAAGTGGTAAGAAATGTGCATAATTGTCACTTTAAAGTATTTTGATATTATTTAATTTTTTTGTTGTGGACATATATTTCATTTAAATGTGGGGAAATTGTTACTAAAAATAAATAGGCAGATGTAACTTATAAATCGGTTACAAAATCACTTCTATGATCAGTATTCCAAAATATTTTATATAAAATAATGGTACCTGAGTCATCAGAAAATCTATATTCTAGAAAATGTTGAAAAAAAACTCAAATACAGTTATTAATTATCTCATTTATTCATTTATTCATTCACTCAAGATGCCTTTATTTAAATTTTAACAAAATATTGAATTATTTAATATTTACTACATATGAATCACTACTAATCACAAGGTCTACAGGAATGGAGGAAGCACCATAGCTGTCTTTAAAATGACCAAATGCCATGAAATCAGAAAATGATGGAGAAAGGTTAAGCTCATATAGATTTATTTGGCTAAGAAGCATTCAGATATTGGTAATAGTATAAACCCAGCTATATACTATAAGGTTTGGAATAATTGGAATAGGCACAATTCTCTAGACGGCAATACAATCTTACTGCCATACTATCGCCAGCAAGAGTGTGATCTGTGGCAAGAATGGAACCAAGCACCACAATGCACATAGGTTTGTCTTCCCCTTCCTTTTTTTCCCATCCTGTCAGACAGGCCCTAAATTTCTACTTTCAAGCAGCCAAATAAGGACTTAGGCAAATTCAGGCCCCTAGCATAGTCTGGCGATTTATATATTTGGGGTATATATGGCTTAGGATTTCATAGCCAGGGAATAACTTGTAAAGTAATCCATAAACATAGCCCATAATTGTATTTTGCATGTTTATTAAAAAGGAGTAAACGGAGCAGGACTCATCCATATCCTTTCCTTTTTGGCTCAGGAGAAGATAGGATATGTACTTAAACTACAATTTATAATCTCAGAACCTCCTCCGGCTCCAGAAGAGCTATTTATCATCTCAGTGCTAAATGTAGCCCAGAAAGAGAAAATGAACCTCCTGTAATGAAAAGTCTGAAAGTTGGAGCTATAAACAACTGCATGGAGAGTACTGCGCTGAATTTATACAGACTGTAACCATCATTCAAGGTGAAGAAATCAATGACAGAACAAAAATCATCCACTGAACCTCAAGAGACACCTCTTTTCTCTGTGCTTTGCTTTTCTATATAGCGTTCTCATTCCTGATCAAGTTCTCTCCCCAGGGAGTGCTAATTGACCAACAGCTCCAGAAGTCTGTTTTGTTCTATAAACCAGCAGGCTCAAAGAGTGCTCTGTGGAAAACTTAACATTAATACTACTTCTGACTTCCTCCAAGAGAGCTGCTATGCCTGTATCATAACTTTTGCTGTCACTTTGGAGTCTCTTTTCCAAGCTCTTATTTAATACGCTTTAGGGAAAAAATACAGTTCATTAAAACAAACAAACAAACAAGTCATTTGGTTTCAGGCATTAAATAGTACATAACCTACTAAATAAACACAATCAATACTGAAGGTAGGGTGGGACTTATTGGTAAAATATTTTTTTAAGTCTATTTCCTAAAAAGATTGGCTGGTTTTTACCAGGTGGTAGGCCTTATTCTATGTACTTCACCTGTATTAAATCAGTCAATCCTCATGATGACCTTAGGAAGTTGGTAGCACTGTTAATCACAGTTTACTAAAAAGGAAACTGAGGTTTGGAGAATTTAAGACTAAGTAATTTATCCAAATTCATGCAGATAGCAAATGTTGACATCCTTCCACTCATACCTTTAGATTAGAAATTCATTATTTTTAGATCAAACTTAGTTAAAACATTTTGCATTTACTTTTAAATGTTCTTGGAGTATAAAACCAAGGATAATAAATATGCCTAACTTTCTTCATACCACAAACAGTCATTTGGGCCATTTCCTTTTCTCTTTCTTTATAATGTACTGGTACATAGCTAAATTACTACATACATGTAAATGTTAAAATATTTTACTACAAAAGTATCAAGCACAGAGAAACATTAAAAGATTTTATAGTAGTCCCATATACCAATAACGAGATTTTGCTATTAATAATTTACTACATTTTGTTTATCATACATCCATCTATTATATATTTATATCATTAATTATATATCTATATATCTATTATATTATTTTGTATCCTCTTTTTAACTTTACATCTTACTTTAATCTTAAACATACTTTAATTACTTCCCTTAAAGAGATTCACCCACACATTCATTAGGTCATGCTCTGGCCTAATCCTGGAATTTCACTCATTTAAAATATTTTCTTCTCATCCTTTACCTTCTCAATACTACAAATGCTACTTATCCTTGAAGGTTTAATTCCTACATTTCATTGTCTATGTTAATAATATTCTGCCTATATTGACTCTAAGTAAGATACAATGTTCTGCATTTGTGTAAGTGTTTGGTGCTGGCAATTCCATAGAAAAGGGGAAATTGAAACTGAAATTTCCATTTTTCATTGTCTTCAAGAGAAATTTGCATTACAGGAGATTCCACATGACAAGACGACATTTTGTAGTAATACTTGAGAAGAAGATTGACTAACAGAACTTGCTGCAATGTTGGTACTATTTTATATATCACTATAAGTATTTAGCATTGAGTTTTTAATTTTAATTAACTTAAGTAGCCATAAATGCCTAATGGCTACCTAAGTAGCACAGCTCAAGACTAGTACATTGAAGATAAGAAAAGTTTCCTATCATGTGATCAAGCCGTTCTACTACTGGGTATGTATTGAAAGGAAATGAAATCATTGATTTATGAAAAGGATACATGAACCCTCATGTTTACTGCAGCATTATTCACAATAGCCAAGATATGGAATTAATCTAAGTATACATCAGTGGATGAATAAAGTAAATATGGTATATGAATATATATATATACACATACACACACACACGCACACACACAATGGAACACCATTAACTCATAAAAAAGAATGAAATCCTGTCATTTGCAGCAACGTGGATGCAAATGCAGGCCATTATGGTAAGTGAAATAAGCCAGGCACAGAAAGACAAATATCATATATTCTTATTCACATATGTGAGCTAAAAAATTTGATCTCATGGAGTTAGTAAAATAATAGTTTTCAGCAGCTGGGAAGAGTGTGTGTGGGAAGAGGGGATGAATAGAGGTTGGTTAATGGATACAAACATCTAGTTAGAAGGAATAAGTTCTAGTGTTTGCTAGCACAATAAGGTGATTACAGTTAACATTAATATATCGTACACATCAAAACAGCTAGAAGAAAAGGTTTCAAATATTACCATAACAAAGAAATAATAAATGTTCAAGGTGATGAATATCCTAAATACCTGGATTTGATCATTACACATCTACTTGTGTAATATACTTTGTCAGGTGCTGAAGATGCAAATATATATACACACATACATATACATATTCTGTATAAGGAGCTTACATTTATCACAGTCAAGGACAATTTGTGACACAGAATATCCAGTTCAGAAGTTATATGAACTGGATTATATGAAATTATATGAAAATTCACCATGTCAGTATTTTAGAACAGAGAAGGGCACCTAACTCAGTCCCCAGTACCTGTGAATGACAGAAAATACACCAAAAAAGCTTCCTATAAGGATGTGTGAGCTCAACCTTAAAATTTAAGTAGTAGCTGATTCAGAAAAACAGTATAAGGAGACCTTTCCAGAGAAATATTAGCTAAAATACTGAGGCAAGAAGCATCATGATATACATGGAAACCTGAAAGCAGTTCTGCTTTTCTCAGCTAGTATGGACAGACTATTTAGGACTGGTATGCTCTGTTTAAGAGCTGGGGTGTTATTCTGTAAGAATGAGAAACCACCAAGGAGTCACAAACAAGGAGTGACATAGTCAGATTCTAGTTTTAAACAGATCATCGTAGAGACAAGGTAACCAGAAAGGCAACAAGCTATGGTAATTTTGCAATATACTGTGATAGAGATACTAGAGGCCTGAATCAAGCTATTGTCAATGAGGGTGAACATGAGGAAACAGAGTAGAGAAATAAGTAAGATTAAGTTTAGGTATAATCCCTAGGTTTAGTAGTTTAAAGAAAAAGATAAAAAGCTTAGTTTTAGGTAAATTTAGTATACCTGCCTATGAACTATGCACATGGGATGGTCTAAGATATGGAAGGAAGCAACGAGGAAGAAGAAAATATTTCCTGTGCAGTTTCAGGACTTCTACTTCTCACCAACACTAGTATCTCAACTCATGAGCTACCAGTTTATATCAAAATACACAATTTTAAAATAGAATATAAAACAATGATCTTATATTAATCTTATAATAATCTTATATTAATTTTAATAATCTAAATAATTTATCTTTTGGAGCTAAGTCGGCATTTTATGCATCAAATGGTAAAGAGTAGAAATGGCATGTATTTCATCCTGATAACGAACAGGTAGAGTTCAGATTTTATCTAATTACAACAATTCTTAGGATGTAAATTCAAGAGTTAACTTAAAATATATTTGCCTCAGATAAGGAGAGAGTGAATAGTGAACTATTTACATAAAAGCATTATCTGAGTATTTTTATTGAAACCCAAGTAACCAGAACACTAGTGTCAATTGATATTACTAATCTCTCTTGACCCCTTCCTTTTCAAGGAAACAAATACTAGGATTTTATTTCAAGAAACTTTCAGAAGAAAAGCTAAGTCCAGGGTATAACTGGGCACAAGAAAATATTCATTCCAGTTTCCTACATATTTAAATCACTGGACAATTAGGACTAATACTCAGAATCATGTTTCCTTCACATTATAAGTTTTGCAATTATTGTTTACTTTTTACCACTACATTATGCTTCCTGAGAAAAGGCAACTTATAAACATGCATTTAAAAAGGCTTACACAGAGAGGGTCAGTACAAAAGGTTTTCCAGCATAACATACAGTAATTGAATCAATTAGTGGGAATAACTCAAATACTACTTCTTAAAAATCACTCGAGCTCCCTTTTATGATTTTTAATACCTTAAATATCTTTAATCTTTATGAAATTTCCAGACAAAATGGTAGTAATGATTACTCTCCCCTGATCAAACACAAAGTAACTACATAAAAGAAACAGAGAAACTATAAGTAAATATAAAAATATCCATGTGGCAGAGTTATTCTCAGGCCTAAATATGTCTTCATAAGGGCTGCATAGGGAAAGTTTAAGTATGAATTTGTCTAGACAGGATACTTTTGCAAAGCAAAGCTAAAAAGCCCCCAAAGCCAATTTAAATGACTAGTTTTATCCCACTTGTGTGCCTGTAGAAGCTCAATCCACAGACCTATTGATTTAGATAATCTATGGATAGAGGAAAATTTTCTTTCAGCATCTTTCCAAAAGTTGCCCAGAAGAAGGTGATTGGCCCCTTAAGTTTCTTGACATAAAAGTTGAGATTGAAAGGCCACCTCGTCTCAAACTGTGCTGAATGTCCTTATCCTGAGAAATTAAGAGGTTGAAAAAACTGACTAAAGTCTGAAAAGCAGGGATTAGAACAAAAAAATAAGAGAGGTTGAGAAGCAGGATAAGAATCGAGGCCTCTTTACCTTTGAAGAACTATGAACAAATGGTTAGAAAATCACACAATGATAATTAGTAGCACTATTTTATATTCTTATTCCTTAGATGTGGACTGTTTTCTAAAGACTTCCATATATTTATCTATTATAATCTGTACATCAACTTTGTCAGGTAGGCAGCAGAGATTTTTTTCCAGATAAAGCAAGGTTGGTGATAAACCAGCTTACAAATGAGTAGCCATCATGCGTTAGTCATATGTTAATTCTCACAATCATTATGTGTAATATGTAGTATTATTACTCTTGTCTTATGCATGAACAAACAAACGCATAGAGATACCAACGACCTGGCAACTTATGTCACTTAGCATATGGTAGAGTTAAGGTAAAACATCTAACTACCCTGACGTGGAGCATATTTTGTTTATTTGCTTTTCAGTAGACCACACTGCCTCTCATTAAAGAGTTTAATGTATTCCATAAAAGTAATAGAGAGTCCCCAGGGTAAACTGCTTTCAATGTCAGGAAGAGTTATTTAAACAACAGTTAAAAGGATAATTATTTGAAAAGAAAAATGGAGTATATTGTTTTGCCTTTACCTAAAGGTAGGAGGTACACTTTTAACTAATACCCACTTACTGATTCATAAAACTGAGTCCTCCCTTTACTTAAAGAATAGAGAAACTAACATATATTGAGACCTGAGAATGTGACAACTGCTTATGATCATAATTATTCTTCAAGATTTCACCTATTTTGGAAAAGACGAAATGAGGCACCGACAGTGTTTCACACATGACCATACAGTCTGCAAGCTGTGGGACTAGACTGTATCTCTAATGCCAACTACCTTACAATGAAAATCTTCTATTACATGAGCACCCCTAGAGCTGAGTCCTACTTGCCTTGCTTGTTATCTGCCTTGAGGCCCAAGGCAGTGCCCAATTCACACTCAAATTTGAGGGCTTTGCCGAGTTCTTATACCTAACACAGCTCCCAAATAATTATTTTTTGACAGACTTAGGAAAATGGCATGAAGTAGAGTTTAAAGAATTTAACTGAAACAACATTGTAAGGAAAAGTCAGTTCTGGAGAATACAAACTATCCTACCACTAGGCTAAGAACCAGTTCCTAGGGGACTGAAGAAAATGAGAAAACTGAAGCAGAAGGAAATAAATCTTGTATCATTTCTGGTAGTAAATGTGAGAAGAGTACAACCAAATACGACCTGGGGCATTCCTCCACATTTCAGTCACCTTTTGTTTTAGAGAGAGAAGCTAGTTGCATGGGATGATCATGTTATTACTTTTGAATTTCTGACTTTTTGCCGCCTACATCATTCAGTTATGTTTTATTACCTTTTATTCCCCTTGGCAACAAGATTGACCATTAGTCTGAGTTGATATCTAATATTTCTAAGGGAAAAATGTTATACCTCATGAACATAGTCTTGTCAGACAAGGTTAGGATTTATTTCTGATAGGCAGGAAGGGAACAGGTGTTTTAATATCACTAAAATGTAAGATGTATAGCATACAATCTATGTCTTCTCTTTCACCTCTAGCAGAGAGCGAGAAAGAGAAAGAGAAATCAGAGAACATTTCTGCAACTTCTTGATCATTTTCAAATAAGTTTTAGGAAGAAGCTTTAAGGAAGTTTTATCAAAACCCTAATATTAAGCATATACTACTATGTGCTATTCAAATAATATACATATATTAATGAAGTCTTGCACACCAAATTGAACATTGGATTCAACTTTTAATTTATATTATTTGACACCGTGAGGTAGACTTTTCATTCATATTTTTATCTGAACTTCATAATGGACTAATAAAATCACTAAGAATGTTATAAAACTAGAACAAAATTTGTAACATTTAACAGATGAGCCACAGATCACAGACATCAATATAAAATTGATAATTGAATAAACCGATCTTTTAGACTTACAGCAAATAGACGTACCGAGTTTTTGCTCTAGAAATTGATTATTAGGACATTTTCCTTTCAAATACTGGAGTGGCTGGGCTACATCTCCTTTTACTTTGTTACAAAGCCTGGATCCCTTTTATCCTGTTACAATGAACTAGGAGATGAAGAATCACAGTAGATCCCAAGTGACTTTTCCAGGGCTAAACTGCAAGCAAGGTTTATTCAGATGTTTCTTATTAAAGTAAAAATCTCACTGTAATGAAATTGATGTTTACTTGTCTATCTTACTTACAATATTAGAAGCTACCCTACCTTCTTAAAGGTAAAAATAAGGTTGCACTTCACTTTTTTACTTCAAAAGCCTATGACAGAGCCTGGCATATATTAACAGCATGTAATAGATGTCTTTTGGATGAACTGGTGTTCTTTTAACCTCTGTGTTTCAATATAAATGCAGAGAATGAATTAGATCTAAGAAGTCCTTTTTTAGGTATTAAACGTCATATCCCAGATTCTATACTAGTTTCATTTTTAAAAACAAAGAATTATCTTCATGTTTCTTGGAACTGGTACTAATTTTGATGTATAAAGTGCAATTTTCACACAACTGATGATACCTTGAAAAAATGTGACATGGCAATCAGCTCTTCGCTGTTATCAAACCAAAACAGAGAGCAATTAAGATATATGCCTATGGGTAATAATAGTTTCTTGTAGACACATGCTCCCAAAGGAACACAGTGATTCTTATCAGAAGTCAGAAATAAAAGAGAATGTGGCAGCACAAGTACATAACATAGTCATGCCTTCATTCAATCAATAGTTATATGTAAATTTTATTCATAAGACTAAATCATTAAAGAAAAAAATACTTGTCCTGGTAGAGATCACATTTTACTGGGGTTATAGATAAATAATAATAAGCATAGCATAGTAGTAAATTATTTATACATTAGAAGAACATCAGCACTATGTTAAAAAAAAAAAGAGCAGATTAAGTCATATTGGATGTCTTATGGGACACAATTTTACAGAGTGGTCAGCATATGCCTTATTGAAAAGGTAACACTTGAGTAAAGTCTTCAAAGGAAAGACTAACACCTGAGGAAAAAAATCCAAGCAAGAATAACAGCAAGTATAAAGACCAGGGGCAGGTAGTGGGCCCTGCGCTGGTAACTGGGACTGAAGCAGGGCTAGGAAAATTAATATAAATAGAAAACAAAGTTAAAAGGTAACAGGACGTAGTATTACTGTGGCTTTTAAGCTGAAGAGAAATAAGGAATCATTAGATGTTTTTGAACTGGTTTGAGATTTAAAAGATGACTTTGGCTTCTGTTTGAGAAAGACTATAAAGACGTAGCGATAAAAGCAGAAAAACCAGTCAGGAAGTGGCTCTAATAATTCATTATCCTGTTGCTGATAACTTAGACCAGGGTAATGGTAGCAGAGATAGGGAAAAGTTACAGGCTTTTGATTATGGTTTCCAAGAAGAACTAGAAGGATTTGCTAATGAACTGACGTGGGTATGAAGGAAGAGAGGAGATTCAAGAATGATTCTTAGGATTTTGCCATGGAGCACCCAAGAGTGGAGTTACCATTAAATGAAATGAAGTAGACAGTAGCTAAAGCAAAAGTTTTGTTTTTGTTTTCCTTTAGAAAATTAAAATATCATGTTTCTTTGTAATGAGTTTAGGATGTCTATCAGACATTTATGTAGGCAGTTAAATTTAGAGATCTGGAGCACAAAAGAGAGTTTGATCTAGAAATACGTGTTTATGATTCATCAGCATATACTTCGGATTTCTGACAATGAGATGTGTTCACAAAGGAAGACAGTGTAGGTGGGAAAAGAAGGGTAGGAAGGGGAAGAAAGGGAAGAGAAGAGATGAGGTCCTAGTACTAAGCCTAGGGCACATCAGTGTTAGGAAGGCCAGAGAAAAGAAGAGTGAGCAAAAGAGATGCAAAAGAGATTGAAAGAAATGGCTGAGGAGACGTGCTACTGGAGGGCCTGGACTCCTGGAAACCAAGTGAAGAAACTGCTTCTAGGAAAAGGAAGACATTTCATTTGCATTTCAAAACCTAACCTTGGAGGAAGGAGAAAGATGGTAGAATACCAGGTGCCGCCAATGGTCCCCCTGACAAGAACACCAAATTAACAAGTATTTACACAAGAAAAGCACCTTCATCAGAACCAAAAATCAGGTGAGAACTCACAGTACCTGGTTTTAACATCCTATCCCTGAAAGAGGCAATGAAGAGGTAGAAAAAATCTCGAATCGCTAATGCAACCCCTCCCTCAACTCCCAGCAGTGGCAGAGTGTGGAGACTGTTTCAGTGTGCTGAGGGAGGGAGACCACAGTAGTTATGAGGCATTGAACTCAGGGCTGTATTGTTAGAGCAGAAAACAAAACTAGGCCAAACTCAGCTGACATCCACCCACAGACCAGAGCATTTAGACTAGCTCTAGCCAAACAGGAATTGCCAATCCCAGCAGTCAGAACTTGAGTTACTGTGATCCTTGCCACTATGGGTTAAAGTGCTATGGGTCTCTAAGTAAACTTGAAAGGCAATCTAGGCGACAAGGACTGCAACGTTTACGAGAGTCCTAGTGCTGAACTGGGCCCAGAGACAGTGGACTAGGGGAGCATGCAACCTGTTGAGACACCAGCGAGAGCAGCTAAGGAAGTGCTGGCATTACCCCTCCCCAAGCCCAGGCTACACAGCTTGCAGCTCCAAAAGAGACCCATTCTTTCCCCTTGAGAAGAGGAAAGGGAAGAGTTGGGGAGGAATGTCTTGCATCTTGGATACCAGCTCAGCCATAACAGGATACAGAACTGGTCAGAGTCATGAGACCCCTGTTCCAGGCCCTAATTCCTGGACGATATTTCTAAGCACACCCTGGGCAAGACGGGAACTCACCGCCTTACAGGGAAAAAACCCAGTCCTGGCAGCATTCATCATCTGCTAAGTGAAGGGCCCTTGGGCCTTGAATAATCAACAGCAATACCCAGGTACTATGTCGAGGACCTTGGGTGAGTCTCTGAGACCTCCTGGCTTCAGGTATCATCTTGGCCACAGTGGCATAGAGCACCAAGCGGGCAGGCTCTTGGGGTCCTAGATTCTAGGACTTGAATTTTGGATTACATTTCTGGACCTGCCCATTGCCAGAAGGGAGCCCACTGCCCTAAAGGATGAGTCCCTAGTCAGGTAGCATTAAGCACAAACTGAATTAAGAGCCCTTGGGCCTTAAGGCAACATTGGTGGCAATTTGGCATTACTCTCTGTGGGCCTATGGTGGTGCTGGCTGTGGGGTGTGGCTCGTCTGCCTTTTGAAAGGCAGGGGAAAGAATGGAAGACTGCATCTTGTGGTTTGAGTGCTGCCAGCTCAGCTGCAATACAATAAAACACCAGGTAGACTTTTAATGTTTTTGACTCTAGTCCTTGACTCTCAGAAGGTACCTCTGGACTAACCTGGGGCCTAGGGAAACCTGGTGCCCTGAAGGTAAGGACAAAGGCCTGGCCATCTTTGCCACCTGCTAGTTGTAGAGCTCCAGGACCTTGAGTGAACAGAGTCAGTAGCCAGAGAATGGTTACAGCAGGCCTTGGGTGAGACCCAGTGCTGCGGTAGCTTCAGATCTAACCTAGTACAGTCATAGTGGTGGTAGCCACAAGGGTGCTTGTATCACTCCACCCCCAGCTTTAGGTGGTTCAGACCAGAGAGAAAGACTGTTTGGAAGAAAGTAAGGGAAGAGAACAAGAGTCTCTGCCTGGTAATCCAGATAATACTCCTGGATCTTTTCTAAGACCATCAAAGAAGTACTTCTATGAGTCTGCAAGAACCACAGCATTACTGGGCTTGGGGTGCCCCTAAAGCAAAACAGCTTAGATCACAACATGCAAGTCCTTATGAATATCTGAAAGACAGGTACAAACAAGCCCAGACAGTAACACTGTAATAAATGCCTAACTCTTCAATGCCCAAACACAGATGAACATTCATAATCATCAGCAACGGCCAGGGAAACATGACCTCACAACATGAACTAAAGAATGTACCAGGGACCAATCCTGGAGAAATAGAGATATGTGACCTTTCAGACAGAGATTTCAAAATAGCTGTGTTGAGGAAACTCAAAGAAATTCAGGATAACACAGACAAGGAATTCAGAATTCTATCAGATAAATTTAACAAACAGATTGAAATAATTTCAAAGAACCAAGCAAAATTCTGGAGCTGAAAATGCTATTGAAAAATACTCTGAAGAATGCATCAGAATCTCTTAATAGCAGAACTGATCAAGCAGAAGAAAAGAATTAGTGAGCCTGAAGACAGGCTATTCGAAAATATGCAGTCAGAGAAGATGTATTAGTCTGTTCTCATGCTGCTAATAAAGACACATTGGGAGACTGGGTAATTTATTAAAAAAAGGAGGTTTAATGACTCACAGTTCCACATAGCTGGGGAGGTCTGAGAATCATGGCAGAATGTGAAGGAGGGGCAAAGGCACATCTTCCATGGTGGCAGGCAAGAGAGCATGTGCAGAGGAACTGCCCTTTCTTTTTTATTTATTTATTTATTTATTTATTTATTTATTTATTTATTTATTTTTATTATACTTTAAGTTCTAGGGTACATGTGCATAATGTGCAGGTTTGTTACATATGTATACTTGTGCCATGTTGGTGTGCTGCACCCATCAAATC